>NC_090937.1:1661825175-1662125175 GCF_040938575.1 Ambystoma mexicanum | reverse complement strand
AGGCCGAGCACACTAAGGGTCCCCCAGAGCCATCCTTGCTGAATGTGGAGTCCCCCAAGGATATCCCTTCTGACCTGCTGGGGCGACTGGCAAGGCCGAGCACACTAAGGGTCCCCCAGAGCCATCCTTGCTGAATGTGGAGTCCCCCAAGGATATCCCTTCTGATCTGTTTCTTTGCAAGACCTACATTAAACCCTTGATAGATCCAATGGGCAGTTGTGATCTGCTATTCCACTTGAATACACACAGCACACGTATGTACCTGCATGTCAAAGGCTGCCAAGACCAGGTCAACAAAGCAGCAAAAGGTCTTGGGGCAAAACATCCTCAACATGAATGGTTTAAAAATGTATATCCTAATCCTGGGGTGCTGCTACCCGCTCAAAGAAATGGCCATCCTATGCCATGCCCCGCCTTCTTCGAAGAAATTATGCCTATCGCATGAAAGTTAGAAACCCCAAATTAATCTCGGCTGTGAACCTGCAGTGCGGCGTGGTGGGGAAAGTAGCTTTTGCCCCCAATATAATTGCAAAAAGGTGATCTATTCGGGTGCACTGCTACATAGCAAACAGAAGACTCAACAACAACCAAAAGGTGCTGTAGTCAGACTCCTGTTCCATGTCACCTCAGAAACTTCCAATCAACCTGAAGCAGAAGAAACATCCCCCTCTGTGCCCATACTACCAACAGACTGAGCATCCCCAAAAACAGATACAAATACCAGTAATCTCGTGGATATGGTACCCTGCACATAGAACAGGCACCCCAAAAACCCCATGACAGTCAGGCAACTGAGGTCAGACAGCAAGCAGCCCTAACTACTCTGCAGAGGGGCCTACAAGCAATAGAGATGGGAAGAGTGCGTGACACAAATCATTAAACAGAAAGAGAGAGAGATGCGGGGGGAAGGCAAGAGGCAGTGGAGGTGGGCTCTCACTGCAAGGGCCGGGGAGGGGTGGGGCTGGTGTGGTTGAGCATTGTGGGTGGCATAGAAAGAGAGAAGAGCAAGGGGACTTTGGCCCCATGTTCCACTCCCGCCGCTCTGACACCAGCATTGGACCAACATCAACGCAATCGTTGTGCTGCTTCCTATCTTAACTGTGTTGCTGTAGTAGCACCCTCACTAGCACCCATCCTACTCATCACCCTCCTCTCCACTTGAAGTACAGCAATGACCTGCTCGCTGCCAACATGCTCATCAACCCCTTGTCCTTCCAAAACACCAACTACCCAGCATGGCCACCACCTAGCCATGATTAAACTATGACTACCTCACTGAGAAACTCATAATCTCTGCAGCCTACGATCCACCAGAAGTAAGGACATGTGCAAACTTGAAATCCTACGGTGCAGGAAGGAAAGAAAACAGAATACAGGCCCTCTCCGTCTACGCCCCAGTACTGTGGAACCTCCTCCCCCCGTCAACATCAAACTCACCCGGGCACACGGTAAAGACAGCGTCTCGCCCAGCACATACGACCTGGCTGGCATTTTCTTTACACCCTGGGAGGCTACTCTAGGCCGGGGCCCTCCCAGGGAGCATTAATCACTGCTGCTTCCGTTCTCCTCTCGTCTCTTTTTACCCCCTTTTTTATCTATCATGGTGGGCTGGATGGACCAGTCCAGGTATGTCTTCCCCATGTAAAACACAACCGTTACACACACACTACACCAACACTAAATACATAATTTTATTTATGCACCTGGGTGTCTGCGTCTTCACTTCTAGATGTCTCTTATAGGACCAGGCCAGGCTTCATGTGCAAAGGTGGGCAGTTGCCAAGCGTTCCATGGGGCAGAGTGCAAAAGTAAAAAAAGTTATTGCCCATAGGCAGTTTGATCCAGATTTACAATATGGACACCCAGGAGTGATCTACATGATGAGTATTGAGACATTCACAGATGGAGCAGATGAGCTCACATCTCAAGGAATGGTGTACATCAGGCGTGCACCATTCACAGATGGAGCAGATGAGCTCACATCTCAAGGAATGGTGTACATCAGGTGTGCACAGGCCAATATGGACATCCAGGTGTGATCTACATGATGAGTATTGAGACATTCACAGATGGAGCAGATGAGCTCACATCTCAAGGAATGGTGTGCATCAGGTGTGCACAGCGCTCCAAAGGAACTTGCTTGGTTGTACAGTGGAATACCTTCTAACACCACAGGGACTATTAATAGGATAAAAGACTAGTACGGTGATGCAGTCAAGGCCACTTTGCTGCATACTGCTGTGAGTAGGAGAGTGTGAAGTGTCACATCTGGGCCTGTGAGAGCCAATTAATACCAGTGGAACAGCCGGGTGTGCCAGTAGGGAGCTTCGTCTTGCACCGGTGTGTGTGGTCAAGCAGCATTTGCCATGGGAATTCGTGGGCAGACCCAAGAAAGGGTTGTCTTGTTGCTTTGGCGATTTGTAGGCCGCCATGATAGGAAGGACCAGGCTGCTCCTATCACAGTGTCTGGCTAACAGGTCATCAGTAGACGACTACTCACAAATAAGCTCCAGTGACATACAGAAGAATCCAAAAGACGCCTCGCGTTGGCTTAGTATAGATATCAAAATGTCTGACATGATATGATAGGTTATTTATAACGCGCTTAATACGCGGACCCGCGGATCGAACCTGTGTTGCTCCATGTTGTCTTGTTTCCAAGGCGAGCACGTTGCCCCTGAGCTATCCTCCGGAGACATGAAGGGTGCTTATTAACCATCTACCATTGGCACTGTTTGTGGCAGGCTTGCCCGCTCTCACTTGGCCGGTCAATACTGTTTTTCCACACCGATTGCGAAGCAAGTCCCTGTCGGTTCAAACCTACGTAGACAATGCCGGTGTACTGGTCCTGCCCTCAGTAGGGCTGGCGTGTGCTGTAAACATATTAGGAAAGCCAATAGCATGATGCTGGTCCATGGGTGGGAGTGAGGAGGGAGGTGGCAGGCAACTTGGTGTTTCAGTGACGCTTTTGAATGACTTCAAAGTCTTTGCAACCTGCGGCTGGAATCCAAACCCCCGTCCAGTGTGAGAATAAAAGAAACAGCGGAACCCAAACGGTGCCCATCGGCCATTTCCGGGTCAAGCTTTCATATGACTGCTGGTCACTGGCTGCTCCAATGACTGTGCAGTCAAGCAAAGCTTTACCAGGTCCAAATCTAGCAGCTCGTTTCCGGGCGTACACATCAACCGGAAGTGATCGAGATCAGATTAGGAAGGAAATCTCTCTGCCATGGACTGGAGAGCAAGTATTAACCACTAGTGTACAGGCCCACGATATTTCCTAAGCCTACAGCTCCCTCTAGTGGTGAGGACAGGCGAAGCTGTGCGAATTGGCATTGTCTGTAAATATCCTGGCAATAGCTCCAGCTCCCTCTAGTGGTGACAACAGGTGATGCGACTGCATCGGGCAAACATACGAGGACAAACATACATGTGGCCTTTCATAATATTGTTGGATTAGATAATTTGTGAGCGGCTTCTTCAGACTTGGCCGTTCACAACAGCCAAGGGGGCGTCACATAAGCGCTAACCACAGAGCTTCCATTTATGTTTTTCAATGGTTCAATTTTGGGGTGATATTCTGCTGTAAGGTTACCTCACCTTGCCGCTAAAAAAACATCTGCAGGTTTCTGCGCCTGGAATAATGTGGACCAGGCTCGGAATGTCTGGAACAAGGCGCCCATTGCTTTCATTTCTCAACATTCCCCAAAATGGAGGCTGGAAGGAAGGTGTGATGCCCCGTGCAGCGTTCCAACCCGGCCTGCACTTCAGTGCATGCAATCCTGTGCATTATAGAATGTTCCTGAGCGGATCCCAGGGGGGTGCACTGGGGGCTTACAATCGAGTGCATGAGCTGAACTCAGGCTGCGGCCGCCTGGAGGGTGGGCTGCAGGGGCAATAGGAGTGGTCTTTGCTTTCATGCAATATGTTTGAGCACTGCAGATGCCATAGTTCTTGTTACCGCACTACCATATTCTGAGGGTGTAGGGGGGCGGTCTCCATTACTACTAGCCTAAAGGATTTTCCTCCAACACAATGTAGGATTTACTGTGGGCTCATTTACCACCTGCGGTAACTGCTCCGAACCCCAACGGAGTGCCATTGGACTCCAGAATGAGGACTACCACTGCTATCCTGAGACTCATAATTTGGCGGTAACCGTAAACAAGTATGGCAGAATTTCCTCCAGAAGCAAGGTCACCAACCAGTTCCTTCACCATCTCAAGGTGTTGTCGGTGAGGATCCGTAACTGGCAGGCAACCGCTGGCAGCCCGAGCGGATACGCTCAAAATAGTTTCCATGACTTGGCAAGAATAGCCAGCCTCATTTTTAAAATAGTTCTTTTACTGAATGAAGGATGACATCACAACCAAGCCCCAGGTTGTGTTTATCCGGTTGCAGGAGCCGCCAACATGCCAGGGATGCTTTTCGACACCTGCCTAATGTCGGCTCCTCGCCTCGTGGGAGAGTGATGGCGGGAGTCTGTTGCTCTTCCGGGCCCGGGCGACGCCCGCATTCCTGGCGCGGCGGAATGGAGAGATATGGCGGGAACCGGGGAACAGCCTCATTCTGGAGCACGCTGTTTGCCAGAACCTCTCTATCTCTGCGGCACGCCATCCGCTGACGTCAGCGAGGCGCCTCCTACGCCTCTGATTTCACCGCATTCCTCCACTTGTTGACCAGGTACGCTGGCCAAAGGGGGCTAAATGAAGGGTAGCTTCATTTTAGACAGATTCCTCAAAACGTTTTATTTACACATAATCTAGGTTACTGGAAGTTCCTCCATTATGAGAACGAGGGCCGGTGCAAGGATTTCGGGCACCCTAGGCGAAAGGGCATTTTACCACCCCCCACTACCAAGTGCCCTGACTCTACTTCACATGCACGTCTTGCCCACCGGGTCCACAGGCTATAGCTCTCCATTATGTTATGAGCTTTTCATAACAAGGTTAAATGAAATCAATATTTTTTGGGCACACAATATACAATATAGAGGCTGCATCACAAACTATGTCCAGATAAGGAAGGATTAGCAACACAAATAGCGAGAAACATGACAAATCTGCGATGTCAGTAGAATTGAAAATAATGACCCTCAGGCATCCCCTCCCACCCCGCGACCCCCAAATGTGCCTCTGTGAGTCCGTTTTCTCAGCTATTGCGAGCCACTTTGTATACATACAGTAGGCATCCATTTTAAGGTTGTTGGAAGGAGGCTATTGTTTCCCTCCACCAACCCTGGCTGTCTGTGAGCAGGGCACCCCTGAAGACTTGGAGGTGCCACTTGCTATGCTAGCCATTTCTCGGCACAGCCCTGACTGCCACCCCTGCCATCCGTTAAGCCTCCACTGAAGAGAGTGGTAGAAACCACTGCTCGAGTCACTGACAGTGACCGGGTGTTAGTGGCTGTGGATGTCCGTAGCTTGGCTACTGCCGCCGCTTGCCCTGGTTGGTGGTAGCCCCTGACATCCTCTTTACAGATATTAGAGATGGAAGAAAAATGGCCTTTGCTCCACTGCATTTGGTGTTTCAGAGATGGAGAGGATAAGAGGAGTCAGCCATCCCACGCCATCCCAAAGCAGGTGGCAATCCCTATCTGGTATTGCAGGAAAGCCACCTTTGGCCAGGCTGATGACCGCCAATTGGTTGCCATTAGGGCCAGATTTGAAAAATTGGGGCAGGGCTTTGCTTCACACAGCCAGGCGGCCAGGCTGTGTGAAGATGGGGTGAAAACTCGGTTTTCACCAGCTTCTCTAAATGGGGGCTTTAGTGCACTATGCAGCTGGGAGGTAACCAGTTTTGCCTACCCAATGTTCTTTAAAATGTCAAATTTCTCACAAATGGCCCCAAAACAGTCACCCTGGTACTACTCTGTTGCTGCATAAAGTTTCTGTGTTTCGTGAATGTGCCACACTGCTTCCTTAATTCACCAACAGGTACAGTACTGGCAAAAATGGTATAAATGTTATTCACACACAGAAAAGACAAGACCACGCATGCAGCAAAGTTTTAAACCCCCTGACAAGCAGGAAAGGTACAATATGGGTATCAGAGTGGGTTACCCCCACACAACAAACATGAGCCGCAAAGGGACGAGATTTGAAAGGGTCAATCTCACACCGGGCAGATGCATCATGGTCAGCAACACTGCAAGTTACTATTAAACACCAAACAGGTACAGCATGGCAAGCAGCACTGCAAGTTACTATCACACACCAAACTGGCACAGCATGGGAAGCAGCACTGCAAGTTAATATCACACACCAAACTGGCACAGCATGGGAAGCAGCACTGCAAGTTACTATCACACACCAAACTGGCACATCATGGGAAGCAGCACTGCAAGTTACTATCACACACCAAACTGGTACATCATGGGAAGCAGCACTGAAAGTTACTATCACACACCAAACTGGCACAGTACGGGAAGCAGCACTGCAAGTTACTATCACACACCAAACTGGCACATCATGGGAAGCAGCACTGCAACTTACTATCACACACCAAACTGGCACAGCACGGGAAGCAGCACTGCTAGTTACTATCACACACCAAACTGGCACAGCACAGGAAGCAGCACTGCAAGTTATTATCACACACCAAACTGGCACAACACGGGAAGCTGCACTGGAAGTTACTATCACACACCAAACTGGCACATCACGGGAAGCATCACTGCAAGTTAATATCACACACCAAACTGGCACATCGTGGGAAGCAGCACTGCAAGTTACTATCACACACCAAACTGGGACAGCGTGGGAAGCATCACTGCAAGTTACTATCACACACCAAACAGGCACATCGTGGGAAGCAGCACTGCAAGTTACTATCACACACCAAACTGGGACAGCATGGGAAGCATCACTGCAAGTTACTATCACACACCAAACAGGCACATCGTGGGAAGCAGCACTGCAAGTTACTATCACACACCAAACTGGCACATTGTGGGAAGCAGCACTGCAAGTTACTATTACACAAACTGGCACATCATGGGAAGCAGCACTGCAAGTTACTATCACACATCAAACTGGCACATCGCGGGAAGCAGCACTGCAAGTTACTATCACACACCAAACTGGCACATCACGGGAAGCAGCACTGCAAGTTACTATCACACACCAAACTGGCACATCGCGGGAAGCAGCACTGCAAGTTACTATCACACACCAAACTGGCACATCACGGGAAGCAGCACTGCAAGTTACTATCACACACCAAACTGGCACATCACGGGAAGCAGCAGTGCAAGTTACTATCACACACCAAACTGGCACAGCACGGGAAGCAGCACTGCAAGTTATTATCACACACCAAACTGGCACAACACGGGAAGCAGCACTGGAAGTTACTATCACACACCAAACTGGCACATCACGGGAAGCATCACTGCAAGTTAATATCACACACCAAACTGGCACATCGTGGGAAGCAGCACTGCAAGTTACTATCACACACCAAACTGGGACAGCGTGGGAAGCATCACTGCAAGTTACTATCACACACCAAACAGGCACATCGTGGGAAGCAGCACTGCAAGTTACTATCACACACCAAACTGGCACATCGTGGGAAGCAGCACTGCAAGTTACTATCACACAAACTGGCACATCATGGGAAGCAGCACTGCAAGTTACTATCACACATCAAACTGGCACATCGCGGGAAGCAGCACTGCAAGTTACTATCACACACCAAACTGGCACATCGCGGGAAGCAGCACTGCAAGTTACTATCACACACCAAACTGGCACATCGCGGGAAGCAGCACTGCAAGTTACTATCACACACCAAACTGGCACATCACGGGAAGCAGCACTGCAAGTTACTATCACACACCAAACTGGCACATCACGGGAAGCAGCAGTGCAAGTTACTATCACACACCAAACAGGTACAGCACAGGAAGCAGCAGTGCAAGTTACTATCAAACACCAAACAGGTACAGCACGGCAAGCAGCACTGCAGGTTACTATCAAACACCAAACAGGTACAGCACGGCAAGCAGCACTGCAAGTTACTATCAAACACCAAACAGGTACAGCACGGCAAGCAGCACTGCAAGTTACTATCAAACACCAAACAGGTAAAGCATGGGAAGCAGCACTGCAAGTTACTATCAAACACCAAACAGGTATAGCATGGGAAGCAACACTGCAAGTTACTATCACACACCAAACGGGCACATCATGGGAAGCAGCACTGCAAGTTACTATCAAACACCAAACAGGTACAGCATGGCAAGCAGCACTGCAAGTTACTATCAAACACCAAACAGGTACAGCATGGCAAGCAGCACTGCAAGTTACTATCAAACACCAAACAGGTACAGCATGGCAAGCAGCACTGCAAGTGACTATCAAACACCAAACAGGTACAGCATGGCAAGCAGCACTGCAAGGTACTATCAAACACCAAACAGGTACAGCATGGGAAGCAGCACTGCAAGTTACTATCAAACACCAAACAGGTACAGCATGGCAAGCAGCACTGCAAGTTACTTTCAAACACCAAACAGGTACAGCATGGGAAGCAGCACTGCAAGTTACTACCACACACCAAACTGGCACATCATGGGAAGCAGCACTGCAAGTTACTATCACACACCAAACAGGTACAGCATGGGAAGCAGCACTGCAAGTTAATATCACACACCAAACTGGCACAGTACGGGGAGCAGCACTGCAAGTTACTGTCACACACCAAACTGGCACATCATGGGAAACAGCACTGCAAGTTACTATCAAACACCAAACAGGTACAGCATGGCAAGCAGCACTGCAAGGTACTATCAAACACCAAATAGGTACAGCATGGGAAGCAGCACTGCAAGTTACTATCAAACACCTAACAGGTACAGCATGGGAAGCAGCACTGCAAGTTAATATCACACACCAAACTGGCACAGCACGGGAAGCAGCACTGCAAGTTACTATCACACACCAAAATGGCACATCATAGGAAGCAGCACTGCAAGTTACTATCACACACCAAACAGGTACAGCATGGGAAGCAGCGCTGCAAGTTAATATCACACACCAAACTGGCACAGTACGGGAAGCAGCACTGCACGTTACTGTCACACACCAAACTGGCACATCATGGGAAGCAGCACTGCAAGTTACTATCAAACACCAAACAGGTACAGCATGGGAAGCAGCACTGCAAGTTAATATCACACACCAAACTGGCACAGCACGGGAAGCAGCACTGCTAGTTACTATCACACACCAAACTGGCACATCATGGGAAGCAGCATTGCAAGTTACTATCACACACCAAACAGGTACAGCATGGGAAGCAGCACTGCAAGTTAATATCACACACCAAACTGGAACAGTACGGGAAGCAGCACTGCAAGTTACTATCACACACCAAACTGGCAAATCATGGGAAGCAGCACTGCAAGTTACTATCTCACACCAAACAGGTACAGCATGGGAAGCAGCACTGCAAGTTACTATCACACACCAAACAGGTACAGCATGGGAAGCAGCACTGCAAGTTAATATCACACAACAAACTGGCACAGTACGGGGAGCAGCACTGCAAGTTACTATCACACACCAAACTGGCACATCATGGGAAGCAGCACTGCAAGTTACTATCACACACCAAACAGGTACAGCATGGGAAGCAGCACTGCAAGTTAATATCACACACCAAACTGGCACAGTACGGGGAGCAGCACTGCAAGTTACTATCACACACCAAACTGCCACATCATGGGAAGCAGCACTGCAAGTTACTATCACACACCAAACTGGCACAGCATGGGAAGTAGCACTGCAAGTTACTATCACACACCAAACTGGCACAGCATGGGAAGCAGCACTGCAAGTTACTATCACACACCAAAGTGGCACATCATGGGAAGCAGCACTGCAAGTTAATATCACACACCAAACTGGCACATCATTGGAAGCAGCACTGCAAGTTACTATCACACACCAAACTGGCAGAGCACGGGAAGCAGCACTGCAAGTTACTATCACACACCAAACTGGAAAAACACGGGAAGCAGCAGTGCAAGTTACTATCACAAACCAAACTGGCACAGTACGGGAAGCAGCACTGCAAGTTACTATCACACACCAAACTGGCACATCATGGGAAGCAGCACTGCAAGTTACTATCACACAGCAAACTGGCACATCACGGGAAGCAGCACTGTAAGTTACTATCACACACCAAACTGGCACATCACGGGAAGCAGCACTGCAAGTTACTATCACATACCAAACTGGCACATCACGGGAAGCAGCACTGCAAGTTACTATCACACACCAAACTGGCACATCACGGGAAGCAGCAGTGCAAGTTACTATCACACACCAAACAGGTACAGCATGGGAAGCAGCACTGCAAGTTACTATCACACACCAAAGAGGTACAGCATGGCAAGCAGCACTGCAAGTTACTATCAAACACCAATCAGGTACAGCATGGCAAGCAGCACTGCAAGTTACTATCAAACACCGAACAGGTAAAGCATGGGAAGCAGCACTGCAAGTTAATATCACACACCAAACTGGCACATCATGGGAAACAGCACTGCAAGTTACTATCAAACACCAAACAGGTACAGCATGGCAAGTAGCACTGCATGTTACTATCAAACACCAAACAGGTACAGCATGGCAAGCAGCACTGCAAGTTACTATCAAACACCAAACAGGTACAGCATGGCAAGCAGCACTGCATGTTACTATCAAACACCAAACAGGTACAGCATGGCAAGCAGCACTGCAAGTTACTATCAAACACCAAACAGGTACAGCATGGCAAGCAGCACTGCAAGTTACTATCAAACAGCAAACAGGTACAGCATGGCAAGCAGCACTGCAAGTTACTATCAAACACCAAACAGGTACAGCATGGCAAGCAGCACTGCAAGTTACTATCAAACAGCAAACAGGTACAGCATGGGAAGCAGCACTGCAAGTTACTATCACACACCAAACTGGCACATCATGGGAAGCAGCACTGCAAGTTACTATCAAACACCAAACAGGTACAGCATGGGAAGCAGCACTGCAAGTTAATATCACACACCAAACTGGCACAGCATGGGAAGTAGCACTGCAAGTTACTATCACACACCAAACTGGCACAGCATGGGAAGCAGCACTGCAAGTTACTATCACACACCAAAGTGGCACATCATGGGAAGCAGCACTGCAAGTTAATATCACACACCAAACTGGCACATCATTGGAAGCAGCACTGCAAGTTACTATCACACACCAAACTGGCACAGCACAGGAAGCAGCACTGCAAGTTACTATCACACACCAAACTGGAAAAACACGGGAAGCAGCAGTGCAAGTTACTATCACAAACCAAACTGGCACAGTACGGGAAGCAGCACTGCAAGTTACTATCACACACCAAACTGGCACATCATGGGAAGCAGCACTGCAAGTTACTATCACACAGCAAACTGGCACATCACGGGAAGCAGCACTGCAAGTTACTATCACACACCAAACTGGCACATCACGGGAAGCAGCACTGCAAGTTACTATCACATACCAAACTGGCACATCACGGGAAGCAGCACTGCAAGTTACTATCACACACCAAACTGGCACATCACGGGAAGCAGCAGTGCAAGTTACTATCACACACCAAACAGGTACAGCATGGGAAGCAGCACTGCAAGTTACTATCACACACCAAAGAGGTACAGCATGGCAAGCAGCACTGCATGTTACTATCAAACACCAAACAGGTACAGCATGGCAAGCAGCACTGCAAGTTACTATCAAACACCAAACAGGTACAGCATGGCAAGCAGCACTGCAAGTTACTATCAAACAGCAAACTGGAACAGTACGGGAAGCAGCACTGCAAGTTACTATCACACACCAAACTGGCACATCATGGGAAGCAGCACTGCAAGTTACTATCTCACACCAAACAGGTACAGCATGGGAAGCAGCACTGCAAGTTACTATCACACACCAAACAGGTACAGCATGGGAAGCAGCACTGCAAGTTAATATCACACAACAAACTGGCACAGTACGGGGAGCAGCACTGCAAGTTACTATCACACACCAAACTGGCACATCATGGGAAGCAGCACTGCAAGTTACTATCACACACCAAACAGGTACAGCATGGGAAGCAGCACTGCAAGTTAATATCACACACCAAACTGGCACAGTACGGGGAGCAGCACTGCAAGTTACTATCACACACCAAACTGCCACATCATGGGAAGCAGCACTGCAAGTTACTATCACACACCAAACTGGCACAGCATGGGAAGTAGCACTGCAAGTTACTATCACACACCAAACTGGCACAGCATGGGAAGCAGCACTGCAAGTTACTATCACACACCAAAGTGGCACATCATGGGAAGCAGCACTGCAAGTTAATATCACACACCAAACTGGCACATCATTGGAAGCAGCACTGCAAGTTACTATCACACACCAAACTGGCACAGCACGGGAAGCAGCACTGCAAGTTACTATCACACACCAAACTGGAAAAACACGGGAAGCAGCAGTGCAAGTTACTATCACAAACCAAACTGGCACAGTACGGGAAGCAGCACTGCAAGTTACTATCACACACCAAACTGGCACATCATGGGAAGCAGCACTGCAAGTTACTATCACACAGCAAACTGGCACATCACGGGAAGCAGCACTGCAAGTTACTATCACACACCAAACTGGCACATCACGGGAAGCAGCACTGCAAGTTACTATCACATACCAAACTGGCACATCACGGGAAGCAGCACTGCAAGTTACTATCACACACCAAACTGGCACATCACGGGAAGCAGCAGTGCAAGTTACTATCACACACCAAACAGGTACAGCATGGGAAGCAGCACTGCAAGTTACTATCACACACCAAAGAGGTACAGCATGGCAAGCAGCACTGCAAGTTACTATCAAACACCAAACAGGTACAGCATGGCAAGCAGCACTGCAAGTTACTATCAAACACCAAACAGGTAAAGCATGGGAAGCAGCACTGCAAGTTAATATCACACACCAAACTGGCACATCATGGGAAACAGCACTGCAAGTTACTATCAAACACCAAACAGGTACAGCATGGCAAGCAGCACTGCATGTTACTATCAAACACCAAACAGGTACAGCATGGCAAGCAGCACTGCAAGTTACTATCAAACACCAAACAGGTACAGCATGGCAAGCAGCACTGCATGTTACTATCAAACACCAAACAGGTACAGCATGGCAAGCAGCACTGCAAGTTACTATCAAACACCAAACAGGTACAGCATGGCAAGCAGCACTGCAAGTTACTATCAAACAGCAAACAGGTACAGCATGGCAAGCAGCACTGCAAGTTACTATCAAACACCAAACAGGTACAGCATGGCAAGCAGCACTGCAAGTTACTATCAAACAGCAAACAGGTACAGCATGGGAAGCAGCACTGCAAGTTACTATCACACACCAAACTGGCACATCATGGGAAGCAGCACTGCAAGTTACTATCAAACACCAAACAGGTACAGCATGGGAAGCAGCACTGCAAGTTAATATCACACACCAAACTGGCACATCATGGGAAGCAGCACTGCAAGTTACTATCAAACACCAAACAGGTACAGCATGGCAAGCAGCACTGCAAGTTACTATCAAACAGCAAACAGGTACAGCATGGCAAGCAGCACTGCAAGTTACTATCAAACACCAAACAGGTACAGCATGGCAAGCAGCACTGCAAATTACTATCAAACAGCAAACAGGTACAGCATGGGAAGCAGCACTGCAAGTTACTATCACACACCAAACTGGCACATCATGGGAAGCAGCACTGCAAGTTACTATCAAACACCAAACAGGTACAGCATGGGAAGCAGCACTGCAAGTTAATATCACACACCAAACTGGCACATCATGGGAAGCAGCACTGCAAGTTACTATCAAACACCAAACAGGTACAGCATGGGAAGCAGCACTGCAAGTTAATATAACACACAAAACTGGCACAGTACGGGAAGCAGCACTGCAAGTTACTGTCACACACCAAACTAGCACATCATGGGAAGCAGCACTGCAAGTTACTATCAAACACCAAACAGGTACAGCATGGCAAGCAGCACTGCATGTTACTATCAAACACCAAACAGGTACAGCATGGCAAGCAGCACTGCAAGTTACTATCAAACACCAAACAGGTACAGCATGGCAAGCAGCACTGCAAGTTACTATCAAACAGCAAACAGGTACAGCATGGGAAGCAGCACTGCAAGTTACTATCACACACCAAACTGGCACATCATGGGAAGCAGCACTGCAAGTTACTATCAAACACCAAACAGGTACAGCATGGGAAGCAGCACTGCAAGTTAATATCACACACCAAACTGGCACATCATGGGAAGCAGCACTGCAAGTTACTATCAAACACCAAACAGGTACAGCATGGGAAGCAGCACTGCAAGTTAATATCACACACGAAACTGGCACAGTACGGGAAGCAGTACTGCAAGTTACTGTCACACACCAAACTGGCACATCATGGGAAGCAGCACTGCAAGTTACTATCAAACACCAAACAGGTACAGCATGGAAAGCAGCACTGCAAGTTAATATCACACACCAAACTGGCAGAGCACGGGAAGCAGCACTGCAAGTTACTATCACACACCAAACTGGCACATCATGGGAAGCAGCACTGCAAGTTACTATCTCACACCAAACAGGTACAGCATGGGAAGCAGCACTGAAAGTTACTATCACACACCAAACAGGTACAACATGGGAAGCAGCACTGCAAGTTAATATCACACACCAAACTGGCACAGTAATGGGACCAGCACTGCAAGTTACTATCACACACCAAACTGGCACATCATGGGAAGCAGCATTGCAAGTTACTATCACACACCAAACAGGTACAGCATGGGAAGCAGCACTGCAAGTTAATATCACACACCAAACTGGCACAGTACGGGAAGCAGCACTGCAAGTTACTATCACGCACCAAACTGGGACATCATGGGAAGCAGCACTGCAAGTTACTATCACACACCAAACAGGTACAGCATGGGAAGCGGCACTGCAAGTTACTATCACACACCAAACTTGCACATCAATGGAAGCAGCACTGCAAGTTACTATCACACACCAAACAGGTACAGCATGGGAAGCAGCACGGCAAGCTAATATCCCACACCATACTGGCACAGCACGGGAAGCAGCACTGCAAGTTACTATCACACATCATGGGAAGCAGCACTGCAGGTTACTATCACACACCAAACTGGCACATCATGGAAAGCAGCACTGCAAGTTACTATCACACACCAAACAGGTAAAGCATGGGAAGCAGCACTGCAAGTTAATATCACACACCAAACTGGCACATCATTGGAAGCAGCACTGCAAGTTACTATCACACACCAAACTGGCACAGCACGGGAAGCAGCACTGCAAGTTACTATCACACACCAAACTGGAAAAACACGGGAAGCAGCAGTGCAAGTTACTATCACAAACCAAACTGGCACAGTACGGGAAGCAGCACTGCAAGTTACTATCACACACCAAACTGGCACATCATGGGAAGCAGCACTGCAAGTTACTATCACACAGCAAACTGGCACATCACGGGAAGCAGCACTGCAAGTTACTATCACACACCAAACTGGCACATCACGGGAAGCAGCACTGCAAGTTACTATCACACACCAAACTGGCACATCACGGGAAGCAGCAGTGCAAGTTACTATCACACACCAAACAGGTACAGCATGGGAAGCAGCACTGCAAGTTACTATCACACACCAAAGAGGTACAGCATGGCAAGCAGCACTGCAAGTTACTATCAAACACCAAACAGGTACAGCATGGCAAGCAGCACTGCAAGTTACTATCAAACACCAAACAGGTAAAGCATGGGAAGCAGCACTGCAAGTTAATATCACACACCAAACTGGCACATCATGGGAAACAGCACTGCAAGTTACTATCAAACACCAAACAGGTACAGCATGGCAAGCAGCACTGCATGTTACTATCAAACACCAAACAGGTACAGCATGGCAAGCAGCACTGCAAGTTACTATCAAACACCAAACAGGTACAGCATGGCAAGCAGCACTGCATGTTACTATCAAACACCAAACAGGTACAGCATGGCAAGCAGCACTGCAAGTTACTATCAAACACCAAACAGGTACAGCATGGCAAGCAGCACTGCAAGTTACTATCAAACAGCAAACAGGTACAGCATGGCAAGCAGCACTGCAAGTTACTATCAAACACCAAACAGGTACAGCATGGCAAGCAGCACTGCAAGTTACTATCAAACAGCAAACAGGTACAGCATGGGAAGCAGCACTGCAAGTTACTATCACACACCAAACTGGCACATCATGGGAAGCAGCACTGCAAGTTACTATCAAACACCAAACAGGTACAGCATGGGAAGCAGCACTGCAAGTTAATATCACACACCAAACTGGCACATCATGGGAAGCAGCACTGCAAGTTACTATCAAACACCAAACAGGTACAGCATGGCAAGCAGCACTGCAAGTTACTATCAAACAGCAAACAGGTACAGCATGGCAAGCAGCACTGCAAGTTACTATCAAACACCAAACAGGTACAGCATGGCAAGCAGCACTGCAAATTACTATCAAACAGCAAACAGGTACAGCATGGGAAGCAGCACTGCAAGTTACTATCACACACCAAACTGGCACATCATGGGAAGCAGCACTGCAAGTTACTATCAAACACCAAACAGGTACAGCATGGGAAGCAGCACTGCAAGTTAATATCACACACCAAACTGGCACATCATGGGAAGCAGCACTGCAAGTTACTATCAAACACCAAACAGGTACAGCATGGGAAGCAGCACTGCAAGTTAATATAACACACAAAACTGGCACAGTACGGGAAGCAGCACTGCAAGTTACTGTCACACACCAAACTAGCACATCATGGGAAGCAGCACTGCAAGTTACTATCAAACACCAAACAGGTACAGCATGGCAAGCAGCACTGCATGTTACTATCAAACACCAAACAGGTACAGCATGGCAAGCAGCACTGCAAGTTACTATCAAACACCAAACAGGTACAGCATGGCAAGCAGCACTGCAAGTTACTATCAAACAGCAAACAGGTACAGCATGGGAAGCAGCACTGCAAGTTACTATCACACACCAAACTGGCACATCATGGGAAGCAGCACTGCAAGTTACTATCAAACACCAAACAGGTACAGCATGGGAAGCAGCACTGCAAGTTAATATCACACACCAAACTGGCACATCATGGGAAGCAGCACTGCAAGTTACTATCAAACACCAAACAGGTACAGCATGGGAAGCAGCACTGCAAGTTAATATCACACACGAAACTGGCACAGTACGGGAAGCAGCACTGCAAGTTACTGTCACACACCAAACTGGCACATCATGGGAAGCAGCACTGCAAGTTACTATCAAACACCAAACAGGTACAGCATGGAAAGCAGCACTGCAAGTTAATATCACACACCAAACTGGCAGAGCACGGGAAGCAGCACTGCAAGTTACTATCACACACCAAACTGGCACATCATGGGAAGCAGCACTGCAAGTTACTATCTCACACCAAACAGGTACAGCATGGGAAGCAGCACTGAAAGTTACTATCACACACCAAACAGGTACAACATGGGAAGCAGCACTGCAAGTTAATATCACACACCAAACTGGCACAGTAATGGGACCAGCACTGCAAGTTACTATCACACACCAAACTGGCACATCATGGGAAGCAGCATTGCAAGTTACTATCACACACCAAACAGGTACAGCATGGGAAGCAGCACTGCAAGTTAATATCACACACCAAACTGGCACAGTACGGGAAGCAGCACTGCAAGTTACTATCACGCACCAAACTGGGACATCATGGGAAGCAGCACTGCAAGTTACTATCACACACCAAACAGGTACAGCATGGGAAGCGGCACTGCAAGTTACTATCACACACCAAACTTGCACATCAATGGAAGCAGCACTGCAAGTTACTATCACACACCAAACAGGTACAGCATGGGAAGCAGCACGGCAAGCTAATATCCCACACCATACTGGCACAGCACGGGAAGCAGCACTGCAAGTTACTATCACACATCATGGGAAGCAGCACTGCAGGTTACTATCACACACCAAACTGGCACATCATGGAAAGCAGCACTGCAAGTTACTATCACACACCAAACAGGTAAAGCATGGGAAGCAGCACTGCAAGTTAATATCACACACCAAACTGGCACAGTACGGGAAGCAGCACTGCAAGTTACTATCACACACCAAAAAGGTACAGCATGGGAAGCAGCACTGCAAGTTAATATCACACACCAAACTGGCACAGCACGGGAAGCAGCACTGCAAGTTACTATAACACACCAAACTGGCACATCATGGGAAGCAGCACTGCAAGTTACTATCACACACCAAACTGGCACATCATGGGAATCAGCACTGCACGTTACTATCACACACCAAACAGGTACAGCATGGTAAGCAGCACTGCAAGTTAATATCACACACCAAACTGGCACAGCACGGGAAGCAGCACTGCAAGTTACTCTCACACACCAAACTGGCACATCATGGGAAGCAGCACTGCAAGTTACTATTACACACAAAACAGGTACAGCATGGGAAGCAGCACTGCACGTTACTATCACACACCAAACTGGCACATCACGGGAAGCAGCACTGCAAGTTACTATAACACACAAAACTGGCACATCACGGGAAGCAGCAGTGCAAGTTACTATCACACACCAAACAGGTACAGCATGCGAAGCAGCACTGCAAGTTACTATCACACACCAAAGAGGTACAGCATGGCAAGCAGCACTGCAAGTTACTATCAAACACCAAACAGGTACAGCATGGCAAGCAGCACTGCAAGTTACTATGAAACACCAAACAGGTACAGCATAGCAAGCAGCACTGCAAGTTACTATCAAACACCAAACAGGTACAGCATGGCAAGCAGCACTGCAAGTTACTATCAAACACCAAACAGGTACAGCATGGCAAGCAGCACTGCAAGTTACTATCAAACACCAAACAGGTAAAACAAGGCAAGCAGCACTGCAAGTTACTATCAAACACCAAACAGGCACAGCATGGGAAGCAGCACTGCAAGTTAATATCACACACCAAACTGGCACAGTACGGGAAGCAGCACCACAAGTTACTATCACGCACGAAACTGGGACATCATGGGAAGCAGCACTGCAAGTTACTATCACACACCAAACAGGTATAGCATGGGAAGCAGCACTGCAAGTTAATATCACACACCAAACTGGCACAGTACGGGAAGCAGCACCGCAAGTTACTATCACGCACGAAACTGGGACATCATGGGAAGCAGCACTGCAAGTTACTATCACACACCAAACAGGTATACCATGGGAAGCAGCACTGCAAGTAACTATCACACACCAAACTCGCACATCAATGGAAGCAGCACTGCAAGTTACTATCACACACCAAACAGGTACAGCATGGGAAGCAGCACGGCAAGCTAATATCCCACACCATACTGGCACAGCACGGGAAGCAGCACTGCAAGTTACTATCACACATCATGGGAAGCAGCACTGAAGGTTACTATCACACACCAAACTGGCACATAATTGGAAGCAGCACTGCAAGTTACTATCACACACCAAACTGGCACATCATGGGAAGCAGCACTGCAAGTTACTATCACACACCAAACAGGTACAGCATGGGAAGCAGCACTGCAAGTTAATATCACACACCAAACTGGCACAGCACGGGAAGCAGCACTGCAAGTTACTATCACACACCAAAAAGGTACAGCATGGGAAGCAGCACTGCAAGTTAATATCACACACCAAACTGGCACAGCACGGGAAGCAGCACTGCAAGTTACTATAACACACCAAACTGGCACATCATGGGAAGCAGCACTGCAAGTTACTATCACACACCAAACTGGCACATCATGGGAATCAGCACTGCACGTTACTATCACACACCAAACAGGTACAGCATGGGAAGCAGCACTGCAAGTTAATATCACACACCAAACTGGCACAGCACGGGAAGCAGCACTGCAAGTTACTCTCACACACCAAACTGGCACATCATGGGAAGCAGCACTGCAAGTTACTATTACACGCAAAACAGGTACAGCATGGGAAGCAGCACTGCAAGTTAATATCACACACCAAACTGGCACAGCACGGGAAGTGGCACTGCAAGTTACTTTCACACACCAAACTGGCACATCATGGGAAGCAGCACTGCACGTTACTATCACACACCAAACAGGTACAGCATGGGAAGCAGCACTGCAAGTTACTATCACACACCAAACAGGTACAGCACAGGAAGCAGCAGTGCAAGTTACTATCACACATCATGGGAAGCAGCACTGCAGATTACTATCACACACCAAACTGGCACATCATGGGAAGCAGCACTGCACGTTACTATTACACACTAAACTGGTACATCATGGGAAGCAGCAAGTCCGAATTCCCTCACCAGCCCCCATAGGTCACAGTCTAGGCATCAGTGCTGCAAAGTTTCCAAAAGTACACGATTTCCTCAGCACAGACATATAGTTACTATGTGCATAGGATCATCCCAGGCTCCCCCGTAAACCCAACAGGTACAGGCACAGCAGAGGCATGGCCAGCACAGGCTTTCCTCAAACATGTTCAACATACACCAGGCTATTGCAAGCTCTCCTCACAATCCATCAGGACTCCCATGGGCAACGCTAGTGGACCCTTTTCATGAAGAGGGTACAGCACGTGAAAGTTGATTACATGTTTCCTTAACAGCCAGGTATACAAACAGCATAGACAGGGCGCGTGCAATATCCCATCCCAACAGATACAGCATTTATACAGCAAGAGCAAACTTCTCTCACAAATGGTTCAGCATGGTCATGTGGACGTTGCCTCACAAAAATGCCAATGGAAGCGTCTCTCACAAACAAGTACAGGTCTAGAATGGACAGGCCAGTGCGTGTTTCCCTCACAGGTGGGTGCAAGTACAGCATATACACGTCAATTACCAGTTTCCCTAACAAATAAGAACAGGGACAGCATGGGGAGGGCCAGGCAAGCTTCTGTCACAAATAAACACAATATGTGCAGGGTCGTAGCAAGCTTCCCTATCAAACAAGTACAACATGGAGAGGGCCAGTGTAAGTTCCCCTCGCACATATGCACAGTACAGCACTGGCGGAGCAACTGATTGCAAGGGCCTGTGAACACTTCACTCAAATTGGTACATTTCTGGGCAAACAGGTTCAGTGCAAGCTTCCCTCACAGACTGGCACCAGTCCAGCATGTCCAAGGCCAGTGCAGGCTTCCCTCCTATACTATCACAGGCACAGCATGGTCAGAGCCAGGGCAAGTGCCTCAACAGACAACTGGCACAGCAGAGACAGTGACAATGCAAGCTTTGCTTGCAATGAACAGGTTCAGCATGAGTCCTAGATCCATGCAGCCTGCTTGCTCTCTTGCCCAAGGAGAGCTCCTCTTTTATACGACCCTCTAAAGCATTCAGCAGCCCTTACCGGTGACCGTCTGCTGGCTGGAGAGTAGGTACACGGGGTGGACTGTGCAAACTTGCCTGCTTTCTGCACTCTGTCTCAATAGCTCATTACAGACTTATTTGGTAGTGGGTGGGAGGGCAAAGGTGAAGATGGGGTGGCCAGGGCTGCTGCTGCTGGCCGGCACAACTCACACCCACAACCATTGCTCATTGCACAAAGTCTCCACTACCAAGTCTTCCCAGTCTGCCCAGTAGCTAATCTCAGGCTGTCCAAGGAGGCGGGAGGGACACCCAGGGAGCAAGTTATAAGACGGCAGGTCAGTGCAGCTTGGCTGGTGCACATGGGGCCCTTTGAAGCAAAGTGGCAGCAGTGTCCTCTATGCACAATAGCGCCCCCCAGTGGATTGTTAGTTGTTCCAGCCCTGCTTTTGAGTGCCATCAATTTTGAGGTCAGACATTTTTTTCATCGTCAAATTTCTAGTATGACCTTCCAAATTGTTTAATTTGTTTAATATTTTTCACAGTAAGTTTATTTAAAACATTCACATATTCTCAGCCTGCACGCTGGATATAAATATACTGGTGCAGACTGCAGGGCTTGACCTGTACGGTTCTCTATTGCTTTGAAAGTGGGCACAGAAAATTGCAAATAAATCGGACATCTTTGTTAACTTGCCAAGAAATGCTAGATAATGTGTGCAGCTGTGAATTCATCTACATATAAGGAAATTAAACCTTCAAATAGTTTGGAGCCCAAAGTAGAGCCTATTTATTTGTGAAGTCGTTTTAAAGTTGCATGAATAAATGTGCAAGACTTCCACTTGAGAGTAAACACTGAAACAAGTCAATTGTTGGGTCAGTACATGGAGGCGGCCCTTCCAGCATTGTTAAGACGTTATATGCATCAGGCTGTCCATGCTAATGAAACTGCTTCAGAGGGGGCCCTTCCGGCATTGCTTAAGACGTTATCTCTGTCAGCCTGCTCATGCTAATGAAACTACTTCAGAGGCGGCCCTTCCAGCATTGCTTAAGATGTCATCTCTATCAGCCTGCTCATGCTAATGAAGCTGTTCCAGAGGCGGCCCTTCCAGCATTGCTTAAGACGTTATCTCTATCAGCCTGCTCATGCTAATGAAACTACTTCAGAGGCGGCCCTTCCAGCATTGCTTAAGACGTTATCTCTATCAGCCTGCTCATGCTAATGAAACTACTTCAGATGCGGCTCTTCCAGCATTGCTTAAGATGTCATCTCTATCAGCCTGCTCATGCTAATGAAGCTATTCCAGAGGCGGCCCTTCCAGCATTGCTTAAGACGTTATCTCTATCAGCCGGCTCATGCTAATGAAACTACTTCAGAGGCGGCCCTTCCAGCATTGCTTAAGATGTCATCTCTATCAGCCTGCTCATGCTAATGAAGCTGTTCCAGAGGCGGCCCTTCCAGCATTGCTTAAGACATTATCTCTATCAGCCTGCTCATGCTAATGAAGCTGTTTCGGAGGCGGCCCTTCCAGCATTGCTTAAGACGTTATCTCTATCAGCCTGCTCATGCTAATGAAGCTGTTTCGGAGGCGGCCCTTCCAGCATTGCTTAAGACGTTATCTCTATCAGCCTGCTCATGCTAATGAAGCAGTTCCGGAGGCGGTCCTTCCAGCATTGCTTAAGATGTTATCTCTGTCCGCCTGCTCATGCTAATGAAACTACTTCAGATGCGGCTCTTCCAGCATTGCTTAAGGTGTTATCTCTATCAGCCTGCTCATGCTAATGAAACTACTTCAGATGCGGCTCTTCCAGCATTGCTTAAGGTGTTATCTCTATCAGCCTGCTCATGCTAATGAAACTACTTCAGAGGCAGCCCTTCCAGCAGTGCTTAAGACGTTATCTCTGTCAGCCTGCTCATGCTAAAGAAGCTGTTCCAGAGACGGCCCTTCCAGCATTGCTTAAGGCGTTATCTCTGTCAGCCTGCTCATGCTAATGAAACTACTTCAGAGGCAGCCCTTCCAGCATTGCTTAAGACGTTATCTCTATCAGCCTGCTCATGCTAACAAAACTACTTCAGATGCGGCTCTTTCAGCATTGCTTAAGATGTTATCTCTATCAGCCTGCTCATGCTAATGAAACTACTTCAGAGGCGGCCCTTCCAGCAGTGCTTAAGACGTTATCTCTATCAGCCTGCTCATGCTAATGAAGCTGTTCCAGAGGCGGCCCTTCCAGCATTGCTTAAGACGTTATCTCTATCAGCCTGCTCATGCTAATGAAGCTGTTTCGGAGGCGGCCCTTCCAGCATTGCTTAAGACGTTATCTCTATCAGCCTGCTCATGCTAATGAAGCTGTTTCGGAGGCGGCCCTTCCAGCATTGCTTAAGACGTTATCTCTATCAGCCTGCTCATGCTAATGAAGCAGTTCCGGAGGCGGTCCTTCCAGCATTGCTTAAGACGTTATATGTATCAGGCTGTCCATGCTAATGAAACTGCTTCAGAGGCGGCCCTTCCCGTATTGCCTAAGACGTTATCTCTTTCAGCCTGCTCATGCTAATGAAACTACTTCGGAGGTGGCCCTTCCGGCATTGCTTAAGACGTTATCTCTATCAGCCTGCTCATGCTAATGAAACTACTTCAGAGGCGGCCCTTCCAGCATTGCTTAAGACGTTATCTCTGTCAGCCTGCTCATGCTAATGAAACTACTTCAGAGGCGGCCCTTCCAGCATTGCTTAAGACGTTATCTCTGTCAGCCTGCTCATGCTAATGAAGCAGTTCCAGAGGCGGCCATTCGAGCATTGCTTAAGACGTTATCTCTATCAGCCTGCTCATGCTAATGAAACTACTTCATAGGCGGCCCTTCCAGCATTGCTTAAGACGTTATCTCTATCAGCCTGCTCATGCTAATGAAGCTGTTTCGGAGGCGGCCCTTCCAGCATTGCTTAAGACGTTATCTCTATCAGCCTGCTCATGCTAATGAAGCTGTTCCGGAGGCGGTCCTTCCAGCATTGCTTAAGACGTTATTTGTATCAGGCTGTCCATGCAAATGAAACTGCTTCAGAGGCGGCCCTTCCCATATGGCCTAAGACGTTATCTCTGTCAGCCTGCTCATGCTAATGAAACTACCTTTGATGCGGCCCTTCCGGCATTGCTTAAGAAGTTATCTCTATCAGCCTGCTCATGCTAATAAAACTACTTTAGAGGCGGTCTTTCCAGCATTGCTTAAGACGTTATCTCTGTCAGCCTGCTCATGCTAATGAAGCTGTTTCAGAGGCGGCCCTTCCGGCATTGCTTAAAACGTTATCTCTATCAGCCTGGTCATGCTAATGAAACTACTTCAGAGCCGGCCCTTCCAGCATTGCTTAAGACGTTATCTCTATTAGCCTGCTCATGCTAATGAAGCTGTTCCGGAGGCGGTCCTTCCAGCATTGCTTAAGACGTTATATGTATGCTGTCCATGCTAATGAAACTGCTTCAGAGGCGGCCCTTCCAGCATTGCTTAAGATGTTATCTCTATCAGCCTGGTCATGCTAATGAAACTACTTCAGAAACGGCCCTTGAGCATTGCTTAAGACGTTATCTCTCTCAGCCTGCTCATGCTAATGAAGCTGTTCCAGAGGCGGCCCTTCCAGCATTGCTTAAGACATTGGGCCTCATTAAAACTCAGGCGTTAAGGGTTAACGCCACCGTTAACCCTTAACGCCTGATTCTGATTTTAACGCCTGCTTTTAGCAGGCGTTAAAATCCATGGCGCTAACCTGCCATGGTGCTAATTACGCCGCCGTAATTTACGGCGGCGTAATTAGCGCCTTCCCCACTCCCATTATGCCCTATGGGGCAAAAATGGGAATGGGGAAGGGAAAATGGGAAATGGGGATTTACCGCCCCACTCACCTTGGAATGGGGCGGTAAATCCGCCATCCACCATGGTGTAAACAGAGTTTACACCATGGTGGTAAAGTCGGTGCACTTAGCACCAAGGTTGTAATGAGACCCATTATCTCTATCAGCCTGCTCATGCTTATGAAACTACTTCAGAGGCAGCCCTTCCAGCATTGCTTAAGACGTTATCTCTATCAGCCTGCTCATGCTAATGAAGCTGTTCCGGAGGCGGTCCTTGCAGCATTGCTTAAGACGTTATATGTATCAAGCTGTCCATGCAAATGAAACTGCTTCAGAGGCGGACCTTCCCGTACTGCCTAAGACGTTATCTCTGTCAGCCTGCTCATGCTAATGAAACTAATTCGGAGGCGGCCCTTCCAGCATTGCTTAAGACGTTATCTCTGTCAGCCTGCTCATGCTAATGAAGCAGTTCCAGAGGCGGCCCTTCCAGCATTGCTTAAGACGTTATCTCTATCAGCCTGCTCATGCTAATGAAACTACTTCAGAGGCGGCCCTTCCAGCATTGCTTAAGACGTTATCTCTGTCAGGCTGCTCATGCTAATGAAGCTGTTCCGGAGGCAGTCCTTCTAGCATTGCTTAAGACGTTATATGTATCAGGCTGTCCATGCTAATGAAACTGCTTCAGAGGCGGCCCTTCCCGTATTGCCTGAGACGTTATCTCTGTCAGCCTGCTCATGCTAATGAAACTACTTCGGAGGCGGCCCTTCCGGCATTGCTTAAGACGTTATCTCTATCAGCCTGCTCATGCTAATAAAACTACTTCAGAGGCGGCCCTTTCCGGCAATGCTTAAGACGTTATCTCTATCAGCCTGCTCATGCTAATAAAACTACTTCAGAGGCGGCCCTTCCAGCATTGCTTAAGACGTTATCTCTATCAGCCTGCTCATGCTAATGAAACTACTTCGAGGCGGCCCTTCCAGCATTGCTTAAGATGTTATCTCTATTAGCCTGCACATGCTAATGAAACTACTTCAGAGGCGGCCCTTCCAGCATTGCTTAAGACGTTATCTCTATCAGCCTGGTCATGCTAATGAAACTACTTCAGAGGCGGCCCTTCCAGCATTGTTTAAGACATTATCTCTATCAGCCTGCTCATGCTTATGAAACTTCTTCAGAGGCAGCCCTTCCAGCATTGCCTAAGACGTTATCTCTATCAGCCTGCTCATGCTAATGAAACTACTTCAGAGGCGGCCCTTCCAGCATTGCTTAAGACGTTATCTCTATCAGGCTGCTCATGCTAATGAAGCTGTTCCGGAGGTAGTCCTTCCAGCATTGCTTAAGACGTTATATGTATCAGGCTGTCCATGCTAATGAAACTGCTTCAGAGGCGGCCCTTCCCGTATTGCCTAAGACGTTATCTCTATCAGCCTGCTCATGCTAATGAAACTACTTCAGATGCGGCTCTTCCAGCATTTCTTAAGATGTTATCTCTATCAGCCTGCTCATGCTAATGAAACTACTTCAGAGGCAGCCCTTCCAGCAGTGCTTAAGACATTATCTCTGTCAGCCTGCTATTGCTAAAGAAGCTGTTCCAGAGGCGGCCCTTCCAGCATTGCTTAAGACGTTATCTCTGTCAGCCTGCTCATGCTAATGAAACTACTTCGAGGCGGCCCTTCCAGCATTGCTTAAGATGTTATCTCTATCAGCCTGCTCATGCTAATGAAACTACTTCAGAGGCGGCCCTTCCAGCATTGCTTAAGACGTTATCTCTATCAGCCTGGTCACGCTAATGAAACTACTTCAGAGGCGGCCCTTCCAGCATTGTTTAAGACATTATCTCTATCAGCCTGCTCATGCTAATGAAGCTGTTCCGGAGGCGGTCCTTCCAGCATTGCTTAAGACATTATATGTATCAGGCTGTCCATGCAAATGAAACTGCTTCAGAGGCGGCCCTTCCCGTATGGCCTAAGACGTTATCTCTGTCAGCCTGCTCATGCTAATGAAACTACCTTTGAGGCAGCCCCTCCGGCATTGCTTAAGAAGTTATCTCTATCAGCCTGCTCATGCTAATAAAACGACTTTAGAGGCGGTCTTTCCAGCATTGCTTAAGACGTTATCTCTGTCAGCCTGCTCATGCTAATGAAAATAATTCGGAGGGGGCCCTTCCAGCATTGCTTAAGACGTTATATCTGTCATCCTGCTCATGCTAATGAAGCAGTTCCAGAGGCGGCCCTTCCAGCATTGCTTAAGACGTTATCTCTATCAGCCTGCTCATGCTAATGAAACTACTTCAGAGGCGGCCCTTCCAGCATTGCTTAAGACGTTATCTCTATCAGGCTGCTCATGCTAATGAAGCTGTTCCGGAGGCAGTCCTTCCAGCATTGCTTAAGACGTTATATGTATCAGGCTGTCCATGCTAATGAAACTGCTTCAGAGGCGGCCCTTCCCGTATTGCCTAAGACGTTATCTCTGTCAGCCTGCTCATGCTAATGAAACTACTTCGGAGGCAGCCCTTCCGGCATTGCTTAAGACGTTATCTCTATCAGCCTGCTCATGCTAATAAAACTACTTCAGAGGCGGCCCTTTCCGGCAATGCTTAAGACGTTATCTCTATCAGCCTGCTCATGCTAATAAAACTACTTCAGAGGCGGCCCTTCCAGCATTGCTTAAGACGTTATCTCTATCAGCCTGCTCATGCTAATGAAAATACTTCGAGGCGGCCCTTCCAGCATTGCTTAAGATGTTATCTCTATCAGCCTGCTCATGCTAATGAAACTACTTCAGAGGCGGCCCTTCCAGCATTGCTTAAGACGTTATCTCTATCAGGCTGCTCATGCTAATGAAGCTGTTCCGGAGGCAGTCCTTCCAGCATTGCTTAAGACGTTATATGTATCAGGCTGTCCATGCTAATGAAACTGCTTCAGAGGCGGCCCTTCCCGTATTGCCTAAGACGTTATCTCTATCAGCCTGCTCATGCTAATGAAACTACTTCAGATGCGGCTCTTCCAGCATTTCTTAAGATGTTATCTCTATCAGCCTGCTCATGCTAATGAAACTACTTCAGAGGCAGCCCTTCCAGCAGTGCTTAAGACATTATCTCTGTCAGCCTGCTCATGCTAAAGAAGCTGTTCCAGAGGCGGCCCTTCCAGCATTGCTTAAGACGTTATCTCTATCAGCCTGCTCATGCTAATGAAACTACTTCGAGGCGGCCCTTCCAGCATTGCTTAAGATGTTATCTCTATCAGCCTGCTCATGCTAATGAAACTACTTCAGAGGCGGCCCTTCCAGCATTGCTTAAGACGTTATCTCTATCAGCCTGGTCACGCTAATGAAACTACTTCAGAGGCGGCCCTTCCAGCATCGTTTAAGACATTATCTCTATCAGCCTGCTCATGCTTATGAAACTACTTCGGAGGCAGCCCTTCCAGCATTGCTTAAGAGGTTATCTCTATCAACCTGCTCATGCTAATGAAGCTGTTCCGGAGGCGGTCCTTCCAGCATTGCTTAAGACATTATATGTATCAGGCTGTCCATGCAAATGAAACTGCTTCAGAGGCGGCCCTTCCCGTACGGCCTAAGACGTTATCTCTGTCAGCCTGCTCATGCTAATGAAACTACCTTTGAGGCGGCCCCTCCGGCATTGCTTAAGAAGTTATCTCTATCAGCCTGCTCATGCTAATAAAACGACTTTAGACGCGGTCTTTCCAGCATTGCTTAAGACGTTATCTCTGTCAGCCTGCTCATGCTAATGAAACTAATTCGGAGGCGGCCCTTCCAGCATTGCTTAAGACGTTATCTCTGTCATCCTGCTCATGCTAATGAAGCAGTTCCAGAGGCGGCCCTTCCAGCATTGCTTAAGACGTTATCTCTATCAGCCTGCTCATGCTAATGAAACTACTTCAGAGGCGGCCCTTCCAGCATTGCTTAAGACGTTATCTCTATCAGGCTGCTCATGCTAATGAAGCTGTTCCGGAGGCAGTCCTTCCAGCATTGCTTAAGACGTTATATGTATCAGGCTGTCCATGCTAATGAAACTGCTTAAGAGGCGGCCCTTCCCGTATTGCTTAAGACGTTATCTCTGTCAGCCTGCTCATGCTAATGAAACTACTTCGGAGGTAGCCCTTCCGGCATTGCTTAAGACGTTATCTCTATCAGCCTGCTCATGCTAATAAAACTACTTCAGAGGCGGCCCTTTGCGGCAATGCTTAAGACGTTATCTCTATCAGCCTGCTCATGCTAATGAAAATACTTCGAGGCGGCCCTTCCAGCATTGCTTAAGATGTTATCTCTATCAGCCTGCTCATGCTAATGAAACTACTTCAGAGGCGGCCATTCCAGCATTGCTTAAGATGTTATCTCTATCAGCCTGGTCATGCTAATGAAAATACTTTAGAGGCGGCCCTTCCAGCATTGCTTAAGACGTTATCTCTGTCAGCCTGCTCATGCTAATGAAGCTGTTCCAGAGGCGGCCCTTCCAGCATTGCTTAAGACGTTATCTCTATCAGCCTGCTCATGCTAATGAAACTACTTCAGAGGCGGCACTTCCAGCATTGCTTAAGACGTTATCTCTATCAGCCTGCTCATGCTAATGAAGCTGTTCCGGAGGCGGTCCTTCCAGCATTGTTTAAGACATTATCTCTATCAGCCTGCTCATGCTTATGAAACTACTTCAGAGGCAGCCCTTCCAGCATTGCTTAAGACGTTATCTCTATCAGCCTGCTCATGCAAATGAAGCTGTTCCGGAGGCGGTCCTTCCAGCATTGCTTAAAACGTTATATGTATGCTGTCCATGCTAATGAAACTGCTTCAGAGGCGGCCCTTCCCGTATTGCCTAAGACATTATCTCTGTCAGCCTGCTCATGCTAATGAAACTACTTCGAGGCGGACCTTCCAGCATTGCTTAAGATGTTATCAATATCAGCCTGCTCATGCTAATGAAACTACTTCAGAGGCGGCCCTTCCAGCATTGCTTAAGACGTTATCTCTATCAGTCTGCTCATGCTAATGAAACTACTTCAGAGGCGGCCCTTCCAGCATTGCTTAAGACGTTATCTCTCTCAGCCTGCTCAGGCTAATGAAGCTGTTCCAGAGGCGGCCCTTCCAGCATTGTTTAAGACATTATCTCTATCAGCCTGCTCATGCTTATGAAACTACTTCAGAGGCAGCCCTTCCAGCATTGCTTAAGACGTTATCTCTATCAGCCTGCTCATGCAAATGAAGCTGTTCCGGAGGCGGTCCTTCCAGCATTGCTTAAAACGTTAAATGTATCAGGCTGTCCATGCAAATGAAACTGCTTCAGAGGCGGCCCTTCCCGTATGGCCTAAGACGTTATCTCTGTCAGCCTGCTCATGCTAATGAAACTACCTTTGAGGCGGCCTTTCCGGCATTGCTTAAGAAGTTATCTCTATCAGCCTGCTCATGCTAATAAAACTTCTTTAGAGGCGGTCTTTCCAGCATTGCTTAAGACGTTATCTCTGTCAGCCTGCTCATGCTAATGAAGCTTTTTCAGAGGCGGCCCTTCCGGCATTGCTTAAAACGTTATCTCTATCAGCCTGCTCATGCTAATGAAACTACTTCAGAGGTGGCCCTTCCAGCATTGCTTAAGACGTTATCTCTATCAGCCTGCTCATGCTAATGAAACTGTTCCGGAGGTGGTCCTTCCAGCATTGCTTAAAACGTTATATGTATGCTGTCCATGCTAATGAAACTGCTTCAGAGGCGGCCCTTCCCGTATTGCCTAAGACATTATCTCTGTCAGCCTGCTCATGCTAATGAAACTACTTCGAGGCGGCCCTTCCAGCATTGCTTAAGATGTTATCTCTATCAGCCCGCTCATGCTAATGAAACTACTTCAGAGGCGACCCTTCCAGCATTGCTTAAGACGTTATCTCTATCAGCCTGCTCATGCTAATGAAACTACTTCAGAGACGGCCCTTCCATCAGTGCTTAAGAGGTTATCTCTCTCAGCCTGCTCATGCTAATGAAGCTGTTCCAGAGGCGGCCCTTCCAGCATTGCTTAAGACATTATCTCTATCAGCCTGCTCATGCTTATGAAACTACTTCAGAGGCAGCCCTTCCAGCAATGCTTAAGACGTTATCTCTATCAGCCTGCTCATGCTAATGAAGCTGTTCTGGAGGCAGTCCTTCCAGCATTGCTTAAGACGTTAAATGTATCAGGCTGTCCATGCTAATGAAACTGCTTCAGAGGCGGCCCTTCCCGTATTTCCTAAGACGTTATCTCGGTCAGCCTGCTCATGCTAATGAAACTACTTCGGAGGAGGCCCTTCCGGCATTGCTTAAGACGTTATCTCTATTAGCCTGCTCATGCTAATAAAACTACTTCGGAGGCAGCCCTTCCAGCATTGCTTAAGACGTTATATCTGTCAGGCTGTCCATGCTAATAAAACGACTTCAGAGGCAGCCCTTCCGGCATTGCTTAAGACGTTATCTCCATCAGCCTGCTCATGCTAATAAAACTACTTCAGAGGCGGCCCTTCCAGCATTGCTTAAGACGTTATATCTGTCAGGCTGTCCATGCTAATAAAACTACTTCAGAAGCGGCCCTCCGGCATTGCTTAAGACGTTATCTCTATCAGCCTGCTCATGCTAATAAAACGACTTCAGAGGCGGCCCTTCCAGCATTGCTTAAGACGTTATATCTGTCAGGCTGTCCATGCTAATGAAGCTGTTCCGAAGGCGGCCCTTCCAGCATTGCCTAAGACGTTATCTCTATCAGCCTGCTCATGCTAATGAAGTTGTTTCGGAGGCAGCCCTTCCAGCATTGCTTAAGAAGTTATCTCTATCAGCCTGCTCATGCTAATGAAACTACTTCAGAGGCTGCCCTTCCAGCATTGCTTAAGACGTTATCTCTATCAGCCTGCTCATGCTAATAAAACTACTTCAGAGGCGGCCCTTTCCGGCAATGCTTAAGACGTTATCTCTATCAGCCTGCTCATGCTAATAAAACTACTTCAGAGGCGGCCCTTCCAGCATTGCTTAAGACGTTATCTCTATCAGCCTGCTCATGCTAATGAAACTACTTCGAGGCGGCCCTTCCAGCATTGCTTAAGATGTTATCTCTATCAGCCTGCACATGCTAATGAAACTACTTCAGAGGCGGCCCTTCCAGCATTGCTTAAGACGTTATCTCTATCAGCCTGGTCATGCTAATGAAACTACTTCAGAGGCGGCCCTTCCAGCATTGTTTAAGACATTATCTCTATCAGCCTGCTCATGCTTATGAAACTTCTTCAGAGGCAGCCCTTCCAGCATTGCCTAAGACGTTATCTCTATCAGCCTGCTCATGCTAATGAAACTACTTCAGAGGCGGCCCTTCCAGCATTGCTTAAGACGTTATCTCTATCAGGCTGCTCATGCTAATGAAGCTGTTCCGGAGGCAGTCCTTCCAGCATTGCTTAAGACGTTATATGTATCAGGCTGTCCATGCTAATGAAACTGCTTCAGAGGCGGCCCTTCCCGTATTGCCTAAGACGTTATCTCTATCAGCCTGCTCATGCTAATGAAATTACTTCAGATGCGGCTCTTCCAGCATTTCTTAAGATGTTATCTCTATTAGCCTGCTCATGCTAATGAAACTACTTCAGAGGCAGCCCTTCCAGCAGTGCTTAAGACATTATCTCTGTCAGCCTGCTATTGCTAAAGAAGCTGTTCCAGAGGCGGCCCTTCCAGCATTGCTTAAGACGTTATCTCTATCAGCCTGCTCATGCTAATGAAACTACTTCGAGGCGGCCCTTCCAGCATTGCTTAAGATGTTATCTCTATCAGCCTGCTCATGCTAATGAAACTACTTCAGAGGCGGCCCTTCCAGCATTGCTTAAGACGTTATCTCTATCAGCCTGGTCACGCTAATGAAACTACTTCAGAGGCGGCCCTTCCAGCATTGTTTAAGACATTATCTCTATCAGCCTGCTCATGCTAATGAAGCTGTTCCGGAGGCGGTCCTTCCAGCATTGCTTAAGACATTATATGTATCAGGCTGCCCATGCAAATGAAACTGCTTCAGAGGCGGCCCTTCCCGTATGGCCTAAGACGTTATCTCTGTCAGCCTGCTCATGCTAATGAAACTACCTTTGAGGCGGCCCCTCCGGCATTGCTTAAGAAGTTATCTCTATCAGCCTGCTCATGCTAATAAAACGACGTTAGAGGCGGTCTTTCCAGCATTGCTTAAGACGTTATCTCTGTCAGCCTGCTCATGCTAATGAAACTAATTCGGAGGCGGCCCTTCCAGCATTGCTTAAGACGTTATATCTGTCATCCTGCTCATGCTAATGAAGCAGTTCCAGAGGCGGCCCTTCCAGCATTGCTTAAGACGTTATCTCTATCAGCCTGCTCATGCTAATGAAACTACTTCAGAGGCGGCCCTTCCAGCATTGCTTAAGACGTTATCTCTATCAGGCTGCTCATGCTAATGAAGCTGTTCCGGAGGCAGTCCTTCCAGCATTGCTTAAGACGTTATATGTATCAGACTGTCCATGCTAATGAAACTGCTTCAGAGGCGGCCCTTCCCGTATTGCCTAAGACGTTATCTCTGTCAGCCTGCTCATGCTAATGAAACTACTTCGGAGGCAGCCCTTCCGGCATTGCTTAAGACGTTATCTCTATCAGCCTGCTCATGCTAATAAAACTACTTCAGAGGCGGCCCTTTCCGGCAATGCTTAAGACGTTATCTCTATCAGCCTGCTCATGCTAATAAAACTACTTCAGAGGCGGCCCTTCCAGCATTGCTTAAGACGTTATCTCTATCAGCCTGCTCATGCTAATGAAAATACTTCGAGGCGGCCCTTCCAGCATTGCTTAAGATGTTATCTCTATCAGCCTGCTCATGCTAATGAAACTACTTCAGAGGCGGCCCTTCCAGCATTGCTTAAGACGTTATCTCTATCAGGGTGCTCATGCTAATGAAGCTGTTCCGGAGGCAGTCCTTCCAGCATTGCTTAAGACGTTATATGTATCAGGCTGTCCATGCTAATGAAACTGCTTCAGAGGCGGCCCTTCCCGTATTGCCTAAGACGTTATCTCTATCAGCCTGCTCATGCTAATGAAACTACTTCAGATGCGGCTCTTCCAGCATTTCTTAAGATGTTATCTCTATCAGCCTGCTCATGCTAATGAAACTACTTCAGAGGCAGCCCTTCCAGCAGTGCTTAAGACATTATCTCTGTCAGCCTGCTCATGCTAAAGAAGCTGTTCCAGAGGCGGCCCTTCCAGCATTGCTTAAGACGTTATCTCTATCAGCCTGCTCATGCTAATGAAACTACTTCGAGGCGGCCCTTCCAGCATTGCTTAAGATGTTATCTCTATCAGCCTGCTCATGCTAATGAAACTACTTCAGAGGCGGCCCTTCCAGCATTGCTTAAGACGTTATCTCTATCAGCCTGGTCACGCTAATGAAACTACTTCAGAGGCGGCCCTTCCAGCATCGTTTAAGACATTATCTCTATCAGCCTGCTCATGCTTATGAAACTACTTCAGAGGCAGCCCTTCCAGCATTGCTTAAGAGGTTATCTCTATCAACCTGCTCATGCTAATGAAGCTGTTCCGGAGGCGGTCCTTCCAGCATTGCTTAAGACATTATATGTATCAGGCTGTCCATGCAAATGAAACTGCTTCAGAGGCGGCCCTTCCCGTACGGCCTAAGACGTTATCTCTGTCAGCCTGCTCATGCTAATGAAACTACCTTTGAGGCGGCCCCTCCGGCATTGCTTAAGAAGTTATCTCTATCAGCCTGCTCATGCTAATAAAACGACTTTAGAGGCGGTCTTTCCAGCATTGCTTAAGACGTTATCTCTGTCAGCCTGCTCATGCTAATGAAACTAATTCGGAGGCGGCCCTTCCAGCATTGCTTAAGACGTTATCTCTATCAGCCTGCTCATGCTAATGAAACTACTTCAGAGGCGGCCCTTCCAGCATTGCTTAAGACGTTATCTCTATCAGGCTGCTCATGCTAATGAAGCTGTTCCGGAGGCAGTCCTTCAAGCATTGCTTAAGACGTTATATGTATCAGGATGTCCATGCTAATGAAACTGCTTAAGAGGCGGCCCTTCCCGTATTGCTTAAGACGTTATCTCTGTCAGCCTGCTCATGCTAATGAAACTACTTCGGAGGTAGCCCTTCCGGCATTGCTTAAGACGTTATCTCTGTCAGCCTGCTCATGCTAATGAAACTACTTCGGAGGTAGCCCTTCCGGCATTGCTTAAGACGTTATCTCTATCAGCCTGCTCATGCTAATAAAACTACTTCAGAGGCGGCCCTTTCCGGCAATGCTTAAGACGTTATCTCTATCAGCCTGCTCATGCTAATGAAAATACTTCGAGGCGGCCCTTCCAGCATTGCTTAAGATGTTATCTCTATCAGCCTGCTCATGCTAATGAAACTACTTCAGAGGCGGCCATTCCAGCATTGCTTAAGACGTTATCTCTATCAGCCTGCTCATGCTAATGAAGCTGTTCCAGAGGCGGCCCTTCCAGCATTGCTTAAGACGTTATCTCTATCAGCCTGCTCATGCTAATGAAACTACTTCAGAGGCGGCACTTCCAGCATTGCTTAAGACGTTATCTCTATCAGCCTGCTCATGCTAATGAAGCTGTTTCGGAGGCGGCCCTTCCAGCATTGTTTAAGACGTTATCTCTATCAGCCTGCTCATGCTAATGAAGCTGTTCCGGAGGCGGTCCTTCCAGCATTGCTTAAGACGTTATATGTATGCTGTCCATGCTAATGAAACTGCTTCAGAGGCGGCCCTTCCCGTATTGCCTAAGACATTATCTCTGTCAGCCTGCTCATGCTAATGAAACTACTTCGAGGCGGACCTTCCAGCATTGCTTAAGATGTTATCAATATCAGCCTGCTCATGCTAATGAAACTACTTCAGAGGCGGCCCTTCCAGCATTGCTTAAGACGTTATCTCTATCAGTCTGCTCATGCTAATGAAACTACTTCAGAGGCGGCCCTTCCAGCATTGCTTAAGACGTTATCTCTATCAGGCTGCTCATGCTAATGAAGCTGTTCCGGAGGCAGTCCTTCCAGCATTGCTTAAGACGTTAAATGTATCAGGCTGTCCATGCTAATGAAACTGCTTCAGAGGCGGCCCTTCCCGTATTTCCTAAGACGTTATCTCTATCAGCCTGCTCATGCTAATGAAGCTGTTTCGGAGGCGGCCCTTCCAGCATTGTTTAAGACGTTATCTCTATCAGCCTGCTCATGCTAATGAAGCTGTTCCGGAGGCGGTCCTTCCAGCATTGCTTAAGACGTTATATGTATGCTGTCCATGCTAATGAAACTGCTTCAGAGGCGGCCCTTCCCGTATTGCCTAAGACATTATCTCTGTCAGCCTGCTCATGCTAATGAAACTACTTCGAGGCGGACCTTCCAGCATTGCTTAAGATGTTATCAATATCAGCCTGCTCATGCTAATGAAACTACTTCAGAGGCGGCCCTTCCAGCATTGCTTAAGACGTTATCTCTATCAGTCTGCTCATGCTAATGAAACTACTTCAGAGGCGGCCCTTCCAGCATTGCTTAAGACGTTATCTCTATCAGGCTGCTCATGCTAATGAAGCTGTTCCGGAGGCAGTCCTTCCAGCATTGCTTAAGACGTTAAATGTATCAGGCTGTCCATGCTAATGAAACTGCTTCAGAGGCGGCCCTTCCCGTATTTCCTAAGACGTTATCTCGGTCAGCCTGCTCATGCTAATGAAACTACTTCGGAGGAGGCCCTTCCGGCATTGCTTAAGACGTTATCTCTATCAGCCTGCTCATGCTAATAAAACTACTTCGGAGGCAGCCCTTCCAGCATTGCTTAAGACGTTATATCTGTCAGGCTGTCCATGCTAATAAAACGACTTCAGAGGCAGCCCTTCCGGCATTGCTTAAGACGTTATCTCCATCAGCCTGCTCATGCTAATAAAACTACTTCAGAGGCGGCCCTTCCAGCATTGCTTAAGACGTTATATCTGTCAGGCTGTCCATGCTAATAAAACTACTTCAGAAGCGGCCCTCCGGCATTGCTTAAGACGTTATCTCTATCAGCCTGCTCATGCTAATGAAACTACTTCAGAGGCGGCCCTTCCAGCATTGCTTAAGACGTTATCTCTATCAGTCTGCTCATGCTAATGAAACTACTTCAGAGGCGGCCCTTCCAGCATTGCTTAAGACGTTATCTCTCTCAGCCTGCTCAGGCTAATGAAGCTGTTCCGGAGGCGGTCCTTCCAGCATTGCTTAAAACGTTAAATGTATCAGGCTGTCCATGCAAATGAAACTGCTTCAGAGGCGGCCCTTCCCGTATGGCCTAAGACGTTATCTCTGTCAGCCTGCTCATGCTAATGAAACTACCTTTGAGGCGGCCTTTCCGGCATTGCTTAAGAAGTTATCTCTATCAGCCTGCTCATGCTAATAAAACTACTTTAGAGGCGGTCTTTCCAGCATTGCTTAAGACGTTATCTCTGTCAGCCTGCTCATGCTAATGAAGCTTTTTCAGAGGTGGCCCTTCCAGCATTGCTTAAGACGTTATCTCTATCAGCCTGCTCATGCTAATGAAGCTGTTCCGGAGGTGGTCCTTCCAGCATTGCTTAAGACGTTATATGTATGCTGTCCATGCTAATGAAACTGCTTCAGAGGCGGCCCTTCCCGTATTGCCTAAGACATTATCTCTGTCAGCCTGCTCATGCTAATGAAACTACTTCGAGGCGGCCCTTCCAGCATTGCTTAAGATGTTATCTCTATCAGCCCGCTCATGCTAATGAAACTACTTCAGAGGCGACCCTTCCAGCATTGCTTAAGACGTTATCTCTATCAGCCTGCTCATGCTAATGAAACTACTTCAGAGACGGCCCTTCCATCAGTGCTTAAGAGGTTATCTCTCTCAGCCTGCTCATGCTAATGAAGCTGTTCCAGAGGCGGCCCTTCCAGCATTGCTTAAGACATTATCTCTATCAGCCTGCTCATGCTTATGAAACTACTTCAGAGGCAGCCCTTCCAGCAATGCTTAAGACGTTATCTCTATCAGCCTGCTCATGCTAATGAAGCTGTTCCGGAGGCGGTCCTTCCAGCATTGCTTTAGACGTTATATGTATCAAGCTGTCCATGAAAATGAAACTGCTTCAGAGGCGGCCCTTCCCGTATTGCCTAAGACGTTATCTCTGTCAGCCTGCTCATGCTAATGAAACTAATTCGGAGGCGGCCCTTTCAGCATTGCTTAAGACGTTATCTCTGTCAGCCTGCTCATGCTAATGAAGCAGTACCAGAGGCGGCCCTTCCAGCATTGCTTAAGATGTTATCTCTATCAGCCTGCTCCTGCAAATGAAACTACTTCAGAGGCGGCCCTTCAAGCATTGCTTAAGACGTTATCTCTATCAGGCTGCTCATGCTAATGAAGCTGTTCCGGAGGCAGTCCTTCCAGCATTGCTTAAGACGTTAAATGTATCAGGCTGTCCATGCTAATGAAACTGCTTCAGAGGCGGCCCTTCCCGTATTTCCTAAGACGTTATCTTGGTCAGCCTGCTCATGCTAATGAAACTACTTCGGAGGAGGCCCTTCCGGCATTGCTTAAGACGTTATCTCTATCAGCCTGCTCATGCTAATAAAACTACTTCGGAGGCAGCCCTTCCAGCATTGCTTAAGACGTTATATCTGTCAGGCTGTCCATGCTAATAAAACGACTTCAGAGGCAGCCCTTCCGGCATTGCTTAAGACGTTATCTCCATCAGCCTGCTCATGCTAATAAAACTACTTCAGAGGCGGCCCTTCCAGCATTGCTTAAGACGTTATATCTGTCAGGCTGTCCATGCTAATAAAACTACTTCAGAAGCGGCCCTCCGGCATTGCTTAAGACGTTATCTCTATCAGCCTGCTCATGCTAATAAAACGACTTCAGAGGCGGCCCTTCCAGCATTGCTTAAGACGTTATATCTGTCAGGCTGTCCATGCTAATGAAGCTGTTCCGAAGGCGGCCCTTCCAGCATTGCCTAAGACGTTATCTCTATCAGCCTGCTCATGCTAATGAAGTTGTTTCGGAGGCAGCCCTTCCAGCATTGCTTAAGACGTTATCTCTATCAGCCTGCTCATGCTAATGAAACTACTTCAGAGGCTGCCCTTCCAGCATTGCTTAAGACGTTATCTCTGTCAGGCTGCTCATGCTAATGAAGCTGTTCCAGAGGCGGCCTTTCCAGCATCGCTTAAGACGTTATCTCTATCAGCCTGCTCATGCTAATGAAGTTGTTTCGGAGGCGGCCCTTCCAGCATTGCTTAAGACGTTATCTCTATCAGCCTGCTCATGCTAATGAAACTACTTCAGAGGCGGTCCTTCCAGCATTGCTTAAGACGTTATCTCTATCAGCCATCTCATGCTAATGAAACTACTTCAGAGGCGGCCCTTCCAGCATTGCTTAAGACGTTATATGTATCAGGCTGTCCATGCTAATGAAACTGCTTCAGAGGCGGCCCTTCCAGCATTGCTTAAGACGTTATCTCTATCAGCCTGCTCATGCTAATGAAACTACTTCAGAGGCGGCCCTTCCAGCATTGCTTAAGACGTTATCTCTATCAGGCTGTCCATGCTAATGAAACTACTTCAGAGGCGGCCCTTCCAGCATTGCTTAAGACGTTATCTCTATCAGGCTGTCCATGCTAATGAAACTACTTCAGAGGCGGCCCTTCCAGCATTGCTTAAGACGTTATCTCTATCAGGCTGTCCATGCTAATGAAACTACTTCAGAGGCGGCCCTTCCAGCATTGCTTAAGACGTTATCTCTATCAGGCTGTCCATGCTAATGAAGCTGTTTCGGAGGCGGCCCTTCCAGCATTGCTTAAGACGTTATCTCTATCAGGCTGTCCATGGTAATGAAACTACTTCAGAGGCAGCCCTTCCAGCATTGCTTAAGACGTTATCTCTATCAGCCTGCTCATGCTAATGAAGCTGTTTCGGAGGCGGCCCTTCCAGCATTGCTTAAGACGTTATCTCTATCAGGCTGTCCATGCTAATGAAACTACTTCAGAGGCGGCCCTTCCAGCATTGCTCAAGACGTTATCTCTATCAGGCTGTCCATGCTAATGAAACTACTTCAGAGGCGGCCCTTCCAGCATTGCTTAAGACGTTATCTCTATCAGGCTGTCCATGCTAATGAAACTACTTCAGAGGCGGCCCTTCCAGCATTGCTTAAGACGTTATCTCTATCAGGCTGTCCATGCTAATGAAGCTGTTTCGGAGGCGGCCCTTCCAGCATTGCTTAAGACGTTATCTCTATCAGGCTGTCCATGGTAATGAAACTACTTCAGAGGCGGCCCTTCCAGCATTGCTTAAGACGTTATCTCTATCAGCCTGCTCATGCTAATGAAGCTGTTTCGGAGGCGGCCCTTTCAGCATTGCTTAAGACGTTATCTCTATCAGGCTGTCCATGGTAATGAAACTACTTCAGAGGCGGCCCTTCCAGCATTGCTTAAGACGTTATCTCTATCAGCCTGCTCATGGTAATGAAGCTGTTTCGGAGGCGGCCCTTCCAGCATTGCTTAAGACGTTATCTCTATCAGGCTGTCCATGCTAATGAAACAGTTTCAGAGTGAATGTGCTGCAGTACCGCACACTTGGGCCTATTCTAAGATTATGTAGCTAAGGCCTTTTGACTCATGTTTGCTGCACTCGTACGAGGCATGAGGCCCCTACATGCACTGCATCGCCCTCATGCTCCGACCTATGAGGTGTACTTCTCCTGACCCCACGCTCTACTGCCAGACGTTCCAGGATGGTTCTAGCAGGACGTCTGACTTTTCTGGTGGGAGTGCCCTGGTGCTGAGCACATTGCTTTATCAACATTTCTTCCTGCTAGTCCATCGTGCTTTTATCTGCTCCAGACAATGTACTATGCTGCTCAGACACAGGTGTCAATAGGCAAAGGCCTAGAAATGTGAGCACTGCGATTTGCAGCACGGTGCCCCGTAATTGGAGATTTGTTACATCTCTTTAGTAATTCATGAAAGCAAAGAGGAATATATGTTCTTTGGCGCCCCCATTGCTGCCAGCACCATAGGCAGCTGCCTACTTTGCCTAGTGTTTTCACCAGGCCCTGCTGGGAGTAGTGTTGGCAGGGGTTAGGCTAGCCTACAAAAGCCCAGCCAGCACAGAGGAGCTTGAAAGGAGCTCAGATGGAGCCATGTTGGACCAAGAGACCAAGTGGATGGCAGACAGTGGAGCGGGGTGTTGAAGAAGCTGCAAGAGTGTTCTGAGGGAGTGTAGTTGGGTATTGTGTGTGTGAGAGTGGTACCAGTAGAGTGTAGTGTGGTGGAGTATGTAAAAGGGGAGTGAAAGAACTTAAAGTGATAGAGAGAGAGAGAGAGAGAGAGAGAGAGAGAGAGAGGGGTGCATTCCTGGGTACTTAGAGAGGGTGTGAACATGAGAATAGGGGACAGAGGGTGTGTGACAGTAGAGTGGGGGAGAGAGTGAAAGGTGGGGGGATGGAGAGAAGAAGGAGGAAGGTAGTAGGGAGAGAAAGCTGAGAGAGTGCGTACGATCCGGAGGCAGAGGAGTAGACAAAGGTAATTGCATGAGAGAGGTGAGAGGAAAGGAGTGCAGGGAGAGAGAGAGAGAGTGCGAAAGAGGTGAGAGAGGTAAGAGGAGAAGAAGGTAGGGATAGAGAGTGTGTGTGTCAGAGAGAGGGGTGAGCCAGGTGAGAGGAGAGGATGGTAAGGAGAGAGAGATTGTGTGTGTAAGAGACAGAGAGAGGTGAGAGGAGAGGAGGGTAGGGAGAGAGAGAGTGGGTGTGTGTGTGTGAGAGAGAGAGTTGAGGTAAGAGGAGAGGAGGGTAGGGAGAGAGTGTGTGTGTGTGCAAGAGAGAGAGACGAGAGATGTGAGAGGAGAAGATTAGGGAGAGAGAGTGTGTATTTGAGAGACAGAGAGAGAGGTGAGAGCAGAGGAGGGTAGGAAGAGTTAGTGTGTGTGTGAGAGAGAGAGAGATGAGAGAGGTGAGAGGAGAAGAGGGTAGGGAGAGAGAGAGTGGGTGTGTGTGTGTGGGCGAGAGTGAGAGAGGTGAGGTAAGAGGACAGGAGAGTAGGGAGAGAGAGTATGTGTGTGCAAGAGAGAGAGAAGAGAGAGGTGAGAGGAGAAGGGTGGGGAGAGAGTGTGTATGTGAGAGTCAGAGAGACAGGTGAGAGCAGAGGAGGGTAGGAAGAGAGAGAGTGTGTGTGTGTGAGAGAGACGAGAGAGGTGAGAAGAGAAGAGGGTAGGGAGAGAGAGAGTGGGTGTGTGTGTGAGAGAGACAGAGTGAGAGAGGTGAGGTAAGAGGAGAGGAGGGTAGGGAGAGAGAGTGTGTGTGTGCAAGAGAGAGAGACGGGAGAGGTGAGAGGAGAAGGGTGGGGAGAGAGAGTATGTATGTGAGAGTCAGAGAGAGAGGTGAGAGCAGAGGAGGGTAGGAAGAGAGTGTGTGTGTGTGTGTGTGTGTGTGTGTGTGTGTGTGTGTGTGTGTGTGTGTGTGTGTGTGTGTGTGTGTGTGTGTGTGTGTGTGTGTGTGTGTGTGTGTGTGTGTGTGTGTGTGTGTGTGTGTGTGTGTGTGTGTGTGTGTGTGTGTGTGTGTGTGTGTGTGTGTGTGTGTGTGTGTGTGTGTGTGTGTGTGTGTGTGTGTGTGTGTGTGTGTGTGTGTGTGGTCCTCGCTCGAGGCCTAGGCACGTGGCGCAGCAAGGAATGGACGGACATGGAGCTCAGTATCATACGTCTAACTTTATTAACTTCCCAACATGAACTGCCCTGTTCCCGCCCCCCCCCTACGTCACTTCCTGTTCCTTCCCGCTCCCCGTCCCTCCCACCCCCGTTGTCCTGGAAATATCAGCATGACATCTCCCCCCTTTTTAAATGGTAAACAAACTCTTCGCGACAGGCGGCACCTGGTGAGCTTCTAGTCCATTTCCTCAATCCATCGACGAGGTTTGTTCCGAGCTCGCTGCGGTCGTGCCGGTCCTGGCTTCGGTGATGTCACACTCTCGACTGTTCCTTGTCCCCTGTCCAGCTCAGATTCGTCCGAGTGCCACTGGTCACCTAAGTATGGGTCATCGGACTCATAGTCCAGGGGAGCTCGCACTCTCCCACTCAGGCATCTCGTCTCAGGTGATGGAAGTTCCTTGAAGTGGGACGAATTGCGGGTGACGGATCCTGTTGACCCTTGGGCTGTTATCATCGACCCTTTCTTTTGTGTGATGAGAAGGGGCTCCTCTCTAAAGGCTGCCGTGTGTTTGTGAGTCACTGGTTGGCGAACTGCTACCACATCGCCTACTTCAATGGGAGACGCCTGCGCTCGCCGACGGCCGTCGGCGTACTCCTTCATCCGGGTCTAGACTGCTCCATCTCGCTCTCGGACCTCCAGGTCTCCCGTCAGCCGTGGGTTGATCACTTTGGCTTGGGGAATATGTGTTTGTGTGTTTCGCCCAAACATGAGTTCAGCAGGGGTCTTTCCTGTCGTGCTATGTGACGTTCCTCGGTAGTCCCTCAACAGATGATTCAACATCTATAAATATAAATATAAAATAAACACCTGTTCATATGGCTGTTCTGTTAGGCGAGCGACTACCAGGGCTCGCTTGAGATTGGCCCTAAATCGTTTGATCGTTCCATTGGCTTGGAGCCACAACAGAGTAATCTTTCTGTGATGAAAGCCTAAGTACTCCGCGAATCGGGCGAACTGATGCCCGCAGAACGGGGCCCCATTGTCAGTCTTGAGCACCTTGGGGACACCATACGCCGAGAACATGTGCTCTAGCGCTGGGACAACATGATGGGCGACCGTGGATGAGACCAGCCACACATCTGGATATCATGAGTACTCCTCCATCACGGCTAACACATATTTCCCCCCTTCGATGGGTCCGAATAAATCAGCCGTGACTGCCTCCCATATGTTCTGCGGGAGCTCTGACATGCGCAAAGGTTCTGGGTGTCGGTTCGGTGTGATGAGGCAACAGGTGGGGCACGCTTTTATGGCGGCCTCTACCCGGGCGTCCATGTTAGGGAACCACACCTTTTGACGGAGCATGCGCTTAGTGTAGACCATGCCCCTGTGCGTCTCAGGCGCTATTATGATGACTTTCGCTCTCATGGCCTCAGGGATCACTAGTTTGCAGTCTTTGAGTAGCAGATGATCGTCCGACACTGCCAGCTCTTCTTTCACCAACAGGAGCCGTTCTACGTCTTCCCATACTTGCCCTCCCACTGCTTTCCCTCTTTCTCTGGCTCTCTGCCACTGTCCAGACTCTAGACCTTCACAGACAATGTGGCAGGCTGGATCATTCTCCATTTCTCTGGCGAGTTCCTCCATGTTGACACCCTCCGGCGTGGTCTGATGGACTAAGTATCTTAAGTATTGGTCAGCCACTGATGGTTCAGGTGTGCTCTCTCCCCTTGGTCTTCTTGATAGGAAGTCGGCTGGGTTCTCGCCTTTCCCTGGCCTGTGGATGATGTCAAATTCGTAGTCTTGAAGTCTTAGCCCCCATCGGGCAATCCGCGGAGGCATTTTGGCTTGTGGGTTGCCGTATAGAAATAGCAGAGCCTGGTGATCTGTGACGACTTGAAATGGTTTCCCGTACAGAAACAGATGGAAATGCTTGCATGCCCAAACGACGGCTAGCCCCTCCTTCTCCGCTTGGGAGTATGCCTGTTCGGTGGTTGACAGGCTGCAGCTGGCATAGGCCACTATGTGTTTCTGCGAGGGGTCTCGTGGGTCGAGTTGTGCAAGGATGGCTCTCATCCCTAGGGGGCTGGCGTCAACTGTCAATTCCATTCTTCTGTTGGGGTCGTAATAAGACATGTTTTCTGCCTTTGCGACTCTCTCCCTTATTGTCTCGAAGGCATTTTGACAGTCGCTGGACCACTCAAACTTTTAATCCTGATGGGTGAGTTTCCTTAACGGCTCGCTGACTGAGGCAAAGTCGCTAATGTATCTGTTGCAATAACTGGCGTTGCCCAGAAAAGACCGGAGCTCGGACACGTTGGTTGGTGCCGAGGTGTCGTTCAGGGCTCACACTTTGTCCGGGTCTGGTGTCATCCAGGATTCAGAGAAGACATGGCCAAAGAATTTGAGGGTGTTCTTCCGGAACTCACATTTGTACTTGTTTAGCGTGAGATTGGCATCCTGTAGGGCCTTGCAAACTTTCATGAGAGTCTCGTCATGTTTGTTTGCGTCGGTTCCCAAGACCAAAATGTCATCTGAGTAGTTGAGGCAGTTCGGGATGTGTTTGATTATGTTGTGGACCTCTACTTGGAATGTCTCTGCTCTACAAAAGTAGTTATGTTGCGGATTTCGGGATGCAATACCAGCTGGTGGTACCCCTTTTGTAAGTCCAGTTTGGAGATGACTTTCGCCCCATTCAATAGATGAATCATGTCAGTGATTCGGGGCACAGGGTATCTCTCTCTTTTAATGGCTTGGTTCGGGCGCCGCATGTCGACACATAGCGAATGCTCATCTTCTCCAATTGGCAATGAGATGTGGGGTCCAAAGGCTCGTCTTCTTCAATGGGCAATGAGATGTTGGGTGCGAATGCTCGTCTTCTGCAATGGGTAATGAGATGTCGGGTGTGAAGGCTCGTCTTCTCCAATGGGCAATGAGATGTGGGGTGCGAATGCTCGTCTTCTTCAATTGGCACTGAGATGTGGGGTGCGAATGCTCATCTTCTTCAATGGGCAATGAGATGTGGAGTGTGAATGCTCGTCTTCTCCAATGGGCAAAGAGATGTGGGGTGCGAATCCTCGTCTTCTTCAATGGGCAATGAGATGTGGGGTGTGAATGCTCGTCTACTTCAGTGGGCAATGAGATATGGGGTGTGAATGCTTGTCTTCTCCAATGGGCAATGAGATGTGGGGTGCAAATGCTCGTCTTCTTCAATGGGCAATGAGATGTGGGGTGCGAATGCTCGTCTTCTGCAATGGGCAATGAGATGTGGGGTGTGAAGGCTCGTCTTCTCCAATGGGCAATGAGATGTGGGGAGCGAATGCTCGTCTTCTTCAATGGGCAATGAGATGTGGGGTGTGAATGCTCGTCTTCTCCAATGGGCAATGAGATGTGGGGTGCGAATGCTCGTCTTCTGCAATGGGCAATGAGATGTGGGGTGTGAAGGCTCGTCTTCTCCAATGGGCAATGAGATGTGGGGAGCGAATGCTCATCTTCTTCAATGGGCAATGAGATGTGGGGTGTGAATGCTCGTCTTCTCCAATGGGCAATGAGATGTGGGGTGCGAATGCTCGTCTTCTTCAATGGGCAATGAGATGTGGGGTGAGAATGCTCATCTTCTTCAATGCTCGTCACCTCCAATGGGTAATGAGATGTGGAGTGCAAATGCTCGTCTTCTCCAATGGGCAATGAGATGTGGGGTGCAAATGCTTGTCTCCTCCAATGGGCAATGAGATGTGGGGTGCGAATGCTCGTCTTCTTCAATGGGCAATGAGATGTGGGGTGCGAATGCTCGTCTTCTTCAATGGGCAATGAGATGTGGGGTGCGAATGCTCGTCTTCTCCAATGGGCAATGAGATGTGGGGTGCGAATGCTCGTCTTCTTCAATGGGCAATGAGATGTGGGGTGTGAATGCTCGTCTTCTTCAATGGGCAATGAGATGTGGGGTGTGAATGCTCATCCTCTCCAATGGGCAATGAGATGTGGGGTGCGAATGCTCGTCTTCTCCAATGGGCAATGAGATGTGGGGTGCGAATGCTCATCTTCTCCAATGGGCAATGAGATGTGGGGTGTGAATGCTGATCTTCTCCACTGGGCAATGGATGTGGGGTGTGAATGCTCGTCTTCTCCAATGGGCAATGAGATGTGGGGTGTGAATGCTCGTCTTCTCCAATGGGCAATGGATGTGGGGTGTGAATGCTCATCTTCTCCAATGGGCAATGAGATGTGGGGTGTGAATGCTGATCTTCTCCACTGGGCAGTGGATGTGGGGTGTGAATGCTGGTCTTCTCCAATGGGCAATGCCTTGTGGGGTGTGAATGCTCGTCTTCTCCAATGGGCAATGAGATGTGGGGTGTGAATGCTGATCTTCTCCACTGGGCAATGGATGTGGGTTGTGAATGCTGGTCTTCTCCAATGGGCAATGGATGTGGGGTGTGAATGCTGGTCTTCTCCAATCGGCAATGGATGTGGGGTGTGAATGCTGGTCTACTCCAATGGGTAATGGATGTGGGGTGCGAATGCTCGTCATCTCCAATGGGCAATGGATGTGGGTTGTGAATGCTGGTCTTCTCCAATGGGCAATGAGATGTGGGGTGTGAATGCTTGTCTTCTCCAATGGGCAATGGATGTGGGGTGTGAATGCTGGTCTTCTCCAATGGGCAATAGATGTGGGGTGGGAATGCTGGTCTTCTCCAATGGGCAATGAGATGTGGGGTTGTCAAGGGTTTTGACCCATGTTGAATTATTAGACGGGGTAGATGTGGGGATGAGCTGTCACGGCCCATCATTCTGTCCCAGAACAAAACTAAATCAATAGACTGGGTGGATGTGGGGATGAGCTGTCGCTGCCCATCATTCCATCCCAGAACCAGGAAAACCGCGCGGTTGTGCGCACACCAAAATGGTTGTCGAACCTGCCACCCACCAGTGCCAGCGTGATGGACCGGAAGCGCCAGGGGTGAAAGGTGGTGTCAAAGGAAAAATAACAGGCCTGTTAGCTTAAAAGCGCTTTAAAATCACCTTTGTTTCCCTGAATGCAAGCTCAAAATGCCTATTTTAAACATCACAAGATATTCAAAAATCTCAATGAACAGCAGCCGACATTTGGCAGAATGTATTCTTGTGTGCATACAAAATCTGGGAAAAAACCCAAAACAATGTTTATAACAAAACTGGCTGTGGATGTCAGCAGCTTAAGTGAAATTGGACTAAAACCACTAAAATCGAAATGTTTAAATTAAATGAGTGACCTACTTTTGAGTGTCACATAGTTTGCAACTGTTAAATGTCATGGTTTTGAACTTAGAATCAGCATTCTAGCTGCATGTGTAAAAATTGTAAGTTTGATTTAAACTGGGAACAAACAGGACATTTAGCTGAAGCTTGGCTTAAAGAAATTGAATTCTGCCTGACAACTACCCCCGACAGGAGAAACCGGCTCAGCCACTCTTCCCAGGCCTAGCTGCATACTGCTGCCCCTGCCAAAAGGAGATGACACCTCTCTGATTGGGTTAGGGGAGGAGCACCTGGGGACTGCAGCAAGTTGAACAAAGCCCTGTCCTGAACTCAGGCAAATGTTATATTGGGGGGGTCGTAAAATGGCTTCCTCTTGGGAGAAACTGGGAGGGGCAGTGCCTGTGAGAGCCAGCTGAGCTTGGGGGAAGTGGATAAAGCAGTTATTCCACCATGTGATGTGGGAAGCCACACCCCTTTTTGACCAGGGCATAATTTTAAACAGATAGATAACTCATAGTGCGGACTAGTCAAAATTATATAAATAATATCATTATTCTTGGGATTTGTCTGTGCACATTTTAAAAGGCGTTAGGACTCTGTACCATGTTCTGAGGCAGAACCCCGCTATTTATTGATATTGCAGACACTGTGTTTAAGCTAGACAAATGAAAATCTACTGGAATGTGTGTAGAAGGGGGGTGTACAGTTGTGTCAAATCTGGAAAGGTTTAAAGGTCGTTATCTGGATGAAAAGGGGCAGAATTCTGTCAAAAGTGGACACAAAATCGTACAAAGACAGGGATCGGATGGTTTGGTACTACAGAAAATATGTTAACTGGACCTATAATATTAGAAAAATGGTACATAGATAAATGTGTGTTTGGATCAAATATAGATTTGTGTGCAATTTGACAGGGGAAGGATCCTCGGACCATAAAACCTACAGCATCACTCTGACTCACATTTCCTTCCCCCAATCAAGGGAGAGAGGAGGAATTGGCCAATGATAAGTGAGAGGGGCAGGTTTAGTTATGACCAACGCACACACCCACTTTCTAAAGACATAAAAAGGACCACTGAAAGACAGGCAGGACATTCACTTTCCACTTTCTTGCGGGACGCTTTGCCGGGAGACTTCAGACTTTACATCCAGAGATCCAGACTTCAAATCCATCAATCTCCAGAACCTGTAGCAGAAATTAACTCCAGAATTTGTAGCAGAGAGGCCTGAATCCACAAGCTGAATCCTCTTCAGCAGGCCTCAAAGCCAACCAAACTATTCAACAGCCGGGCGAGCTGTTTGAATTTTTTGCCAAGAACTGTTGCAAGAACCTGTAGCAGTACCCAGAAAGCAGTGCTGTATCCGGAACCAGAGAGAACCACAAACCAGACCGTTGTGAGCAGAACCGGTGCTTGACAGACCCAGAGAGCAGAGCTGACCCAGATAGCCAGGACTTCAGATACACCCGCCGGAAGTTCCGTCCAACCTGACCAGACCTTGACGGCTTATTTCAAAAATATAGTGTGAGTACTCACTGTGCAAAACCAATCTCTTAGTTTAAAATAATCTAATCCAAACTATTTTAACCTATTTAGAACTACCTCATAGGAATCGTGTGTGTCATTCTGTCATTCTAAAGCTGAAAACTGTCACCTGTCATTTTGAACTTTTAAATTTCAAATCCGAAAAAGTACCTTCACAAAATCGTCCGTATCTCCGGAACCGTTTGTGCTAGGAGCGAAATTTAGGGCCTCCGTAATTACGCCCGACGCATGCGATGAAATTTGCTGTGATTTGACATTTTGCACAATTTCAGCCACATGTAAAAATCAGCAGCTCCTTCCTTTCCTTTGCTAAAATTCATTTTAACCTGCTAGTTACTCATAGAGCATTGCTAAAGTGAGCCTGAACTAATATAAACTAGATATCACCCACCCTGAACCCCCTATAGGGAATTAAAAGCCTTTTTAGCATATTTTTCACTTAATTGCAACCACATCAAAGTATCTTGCCTGTGTTAAAACTCATACCTGTTTTCCTCTAAGCTTGCTAGGGGGGAACTTAATTATATTTGATTGCATGCCTGAGAACTGTGTGTCTTCTTTCCATCTCCTTATATTGCATAAAGGGGGGGAGTGAATTGTCAAGGAAAAGTGATTACATTGTCTTTTGTTGAAGCCATATCAAGTTATTTTCTGTACTGCATTTCATTCATCATTGCGTTTCCTTGAAACATATAAAGCATTCTTTCCCACCTCATTCTTCTGTTCCTATTCATAAGTAACCAAGAACTGTGGTACTGTAGGATTACCGCTTGCTGATTACTGCTCATATTCACAAGTGTACTATCCATTATCAATTTATTTATAGAAGTGTGATATATATATATATATATATATATATATATATATATATATATATATATATATAGTTTAATTTTTCAAATAAACCTTTTAAATTTGCAAAACAAGACTACTTCTTGGCTCAGTGGGGTTAAGGGGGATTCTAAGAGAGGGGTGTTATACAAGGGTTCATCATCCAGATTATAACTTGCCATAAAAATACATACAAAAGGGCTTTCCTTGGGCATCCCAGACAAGGCACTGACTTAGTGGGATTGCTTGATTGGAGTCACTTACAGAGTGGGGGCTCGTAGCCCTGATATTCTGGGTTAGATTTACCACTTGTGCAGCTTAATACATTGTGTCAACTGACCGGATACACATATCCGGTTAGATCACCACACTGTTTTACACTGTGAAAGCACCCCTCAAAGGAACGCTCTAAGGAAACGGTCTGTTTTGCAAAATAAAATACAAACTTCTGTAAGTCAGGAAGGAACTCAAATTCCAGAATGACGACCTTGGTAGATATGAAGATAGCTAGGGAGCACCTCTTACATAAACTGTTTGTGAGAGGTGAATGGTTTGAACAAGACCAAAATGTATGGTTGCAGGCGATCGCGCAGCAGGTCACTGAAACAGGGTCAGATAAATGGAGAGATCAGGGTCCATTACATGTGGCTCTGAGTGAACTATACATGGCCCCTAAGGCCAAAGATGAACACGACAAGATGGTTAGGAGAGCGGCATATTTGTATGTATATATGGGAGCCATGCAGGACAAATGTGCTGAAGGCCAAGATCTGGCAAATAGGCAACAGATGGCGTTAGAAAAGGCCCAATCTGACCTGGTCTCTTCTGAGCAGAGGCTGCAGAGGAGCCAGGAGTCAGAAAACGAGAGTAGACAATACATCATTAAAATGAAGGAGGATATGGATATCCTGCAACAGGAAAAGGCTGACCAGCCAGAATCCTGGCTTTGCAGAAGGAGCACCAAGACAGTTTGGACTCCTTACTGCAGAGCCAGAAAAAGCTGGAGCAACAGATGGATTTCAACAGGGCATGCACAAAGCAGGTAGCCACCCTGCAAAGCCAATTGGATAGAGAAAAAGAGGAGAGCAATAAACTGATTCTGAAAGACCTGGACACCCAGACAGAATTTCAGGATGAGCGCCAGAAAGCTGGTGCCTTTCAAAGGCAGAGGGACGACCTGGCGGCACAGATGCAGGCTCTTAGTCAGGAAAGGGACACCATAGGCCAGGAAGTCTGCCAATTAAAAGAAAAAATTGAAGAAAATCACCTGGCCCTCCAGGGGCTGGGTGACCTCCAAAAAGAGCATCACGACTTGCTAGAGCACACCAGGAGGGTGGAAGATGCTCTGGCAGGAAAGGAGCAGGCCAGTAGGGATGGGACTCAGGAGGTAACCCTCCTGCAGCAAAGACTCCAGGACCAATCAGGAGGCACAGAGGGAGAATGAGGCTCTCTGCCAGCACAATTATAGGCTCCAGAAACAGGTAGCCATGCAGGAGAGACTGATAGAGTCTAGTAGGCCCTTAACTGAGGACCTGAAAGCGCAGGCTCTTGTATTGCAACAGGAAGCAGGGGCTGACAGAGATGAAGTTCGCTGGGAAAGGGAAACACCTGAGCATAACCTCAGAAGCCCTAGTACCAGAGGTCTTCATCTCTCTCAGTCCCTGGACTCTGCCACCCCCATGTCCCCTGGCGCGCATGAGCACAGGGCCACAGGAATGGCAGATTACTATCCAGCCAAAAGTATGGGGCTCATAGGCCAGTACCACCCAGGAATAGAGGGGCGGGCACCTGGGTATGGGAATCTAAGTACAGTGCAATTTAGTGGGGAACCCCAGGAAATTAGGCCCCCTAAGGGCATCCTAAAAACCTCTGCCCAGTTAGGACACTGGGGGGGGTACCATCAAATCCTGGCAGCAAGGAGGGATCTGAAGACTCCTCTGAGCGTTACAGGACACAGGAGACCAGGTCCCCACATTCTGCCAGCCATTCCCAGGCTTGCAGAATCCAGGAAAACCTGGAAGATCAGACGGGCACCTCTGGGAGCAGTGCTTCGGAGTCAGAGGATGAATGGACCAGGGTTACCCGAACCAAAAAGGCCAATAAGGTGAAAAGGGCCTTGCTTAAGGACCCCTTAAAACAGATTAAGGCAATCAGGAGTGTTATCACGCCTTATCATAAGAACGCCAAGTATTCTGTTTGGGAACACTTGGAGCTCTATGAGCAAATGATGGAGACTTTCCATTTGAAGGACAGCAGTAGCTGCATCCAGTACATCAAATGGACATTCTCCCCTGAATACTCCAGTTTCTTTGCGGGGCTGGAGGACCAAAACCATTCAAGATGGTCCACATATAGGGCGGCCATCTTGAAACATTTTTCAGTACATAGAAATCCCCAAGAGGCTCGCAAGGCAGCCTACAATTTGCAATGTGGGGAGGATCAGGCCCCACAAGAATTTGTGCAAGAATTGAAGCGAGCCTTTGCGCAGACCACCAGAAGGGTGCACACGGACAGCAGAGAATTCATCAACACATTTTTCCATGCTCTTCCCAAGTACATAATGACCCAGCTCGTGAGAGATTTTCACGAGAAAAGATCTTTAGACTGGGTCATTGAGCAAGCCTCCCGGATCTATGAGGTGCAGAAGACCATAGAAAATAAAAGTAATGCACAGAAAAACCCCAAAACCAACAGCACCCCTGCTGCTGCCAAGGTGGCAGAGGTAAAGGTTGCCCCCGTTTTAGATTTGGAGATGGGGGGGCCTAAAAACATGCCTGCACCAAATAATTCACAGCCCAGAAGGCCCTCGGGTCAGTCACAGAGTCAGACACAGAGTCGAGGAGGTAGTCCCAGAAATGGGGTCCCCCGCTCCCTTGACTATGTAAGTCCATGCTACAAGGGAAACCGACCAATCCTGGGTTATGTGTGGACTCCTCCAGTCCAAGGGGGGGGGATCCAGCCAAGCACCTGACCCAGGGAACTTCCCTCCCAACTTCCCACAGGAGGGCAGAAAATCCCCAAACACTGGGCAGATTTTTTCTCCCAGGTATCCACCCAATTTCCAACCCCAAAACCATCCATCCTTTTTTCCCCAATTCCCTGAGCCCAGACAACCTAATCCCGGAGAGGGGAGGCCAAGGGTGGAGGGGTACCCAAATCTTCCCAATCCGGGGTATTACCAGAGAAGGGATAGCTACCCTTCCCGGGATCAGACCAGGGGAGAAAATAGAGCCCTGTATCAGCCTGAGCGGGTTTCACAACTTGAGCGCCAGGTCCAAAATATGGCACGAGATCTGGGTCACATACTGAGGGCTCAACAGAACCCTCAGATGAGCATGCCACCGCAGAATGCCCCAAACTCTGGGCCTGGTGCTCCAGAACAATGACGGGGGCAGCACCCCGATAATCCACCGGTTCCCAGGGAGGAGGCACAAGGGGAAGGAGGGTGTAAAGCCTTGGAGGAAGCTTCCTTCCCAACTTGTAAACAGCCCCTGGAAAACCAGGAACTGGAAACAAAATCTCCTGCCCCTGAAAGCCTGCCTCCCAAGGAGCAGAGCGGGGGTAGGAGAAACAAAGGACCCAAACAGACCCACTTTGTGGAGGAGGTACAGGTCTTCCAATTTGAGGAAGAGGGATCCTCAGAAGATCCTAGGAAAAGGATCTTCTCCTTCAGAGATGGGGGAACTCCTCCCAAGGAAAAATGGGTCCCAAGGGATTTCAACCCAGACTGGGTAGATGTGGGGATTGAGCTGTCGCCGCCCATCATCCTATCCCAGAACCAACAAAACCAAACTTCCCTGGTTCAAACCCATCCTGGTGACTGCCTCCAAAAAGGCAGGGGCGGCCCAGAACCGGAACCAGGGGAACCTAAAACCAAATCAACAGACTGGGTAGATGTGGGGATTGAGCTGTCGCCGCCCATCATTCTATCCCAGAACCAACAATACCAAAATCCCATGGGTCAAACCCATCCTGACGACTGCCTCCAAAAAGGGGGGGACAGCCCAGAACCCGAAACCATTTCCAGTTGCCAACTTTTTCTTTCAGATTCCCCAGGCTCTCCACAGAATTCTGCCCAAATCTCTTCGCTAGCAATGTCCAAAACCAGAAAATTAGCCCACCAGTTGTCCAAAAATGTGCATTATCTGTGCCCCCTTGAGGAGAAGGAGGGAAGATACTATGCCCCGGTACAAGTACAGGGGCAGGGATACAATTTTGGCACTGGTGGACACTGGATCCCAAGCTACCCTTCTGTCCAAAAGGGCCTTTGATGAACTAAATGCAGGAAGGGGGGAGAATTACCAAATTCCTCTCACCTCTCTTCCTGGACAACTGCAGAACTTTGACGGGAAGGAAATTCCTGTCGAGGGGACTGCAGATTTGGACATCAAAATTGGGCGACACAAGGTGAAACACACGGTCATAGTAGTGACTCCAGAGGGCACCCCTTGTTTACTAGGGAATGACCTCCTGAGAAGGTTGTCACCCCTAATAGATTGTGTAAACAAGGTCCTCTGGACCCAGACTAGCCGACCAATGAAATTAAAACAGAGTGTCAACCATGTTAGTTTAAATGGCACCTGCCACATGGTTGAACAAAAATCTGACCGAGTAGAATTTCACTTCCAGAACAACCAAATTCCAGACGTGACAGTAATAGCAGTAGGACAACAGACTGGTGATGGGGGGTTGTCTCTATTTCTGAAAATCAACCTTCCTTCCAGTTTAAGGTGGTATTCCACACTGGAAGGAATACCCTGAAATTCTTTACCGATCCACAATCAGCCACTCCCACTCTTATAGTCCAGAAAGATGTGAAATCAGCTCAGAGCCTGGCTGATATTCAGCAAATTGGCGATCAGTTGTTCATCCCTGTTCAGTTAAATGATGGGAAGGACTCGGTTCTCGCTCGAGTGTGTGTGAACAACGGTAAGAGCTTCATCAGCGAAGCCATGTTCCGCCAATTCCCAAAAGATCCAGCCATACCCACATTCAAACTGATAGACAAATGGGAAATGGACCTGGAAGCACCTAATTCCAAACATCTCCTGCCAAGCAGGTGTATGCTCAAAATCTCCATTGGCAACAAGAGCATAGTCCATAATTGTTGGGTCGTGCGAGACGTCACTGCCGCCTTTTACTTAGGCAGTGACAATCTCAATCACTTTGCCATTAGTTTGGACCTAATAAACTTCAAAGCTTGGTCCCGATTAGCGGATAATACCATGGGCTTTGATGATCCAGAAAAAGCATTTAGGTCAGCTCAATTGCTACCTTATGCAGTTGAAATTCAGATTAAAGAGGAAGTTACCATCCCGGAAAGGACCCGACAATTCTCCCTAGAAGTGAAAGTTAAAAGAGGATAAAAATTGAAAAACCCTGATGCTTATATTCATCTAAATGCTTCTCTCCAACAGCAAGGGTTAGGGGTAAACCCAACACCATTAGTCAACATAGAACATGACACCATTCCAATAGAGGTGGATAACAGCGACTTACAGAGTATTACTCTAGCCGCAGGCACCATCATTGGAATGGCATTTGATGACCGACATTTCTCCATTAATTTAGGAAATGAACTGCTAGGACCAATCCCCAAGGACTGTTTTGACAGTGACAGTGAGGACAATACAACACCAGACAGGATTTTCACCCGGCATGGGGGGAACCTCCTGGTGTACACTTCTTGACCTTATGGTAAGGAAGATGTGACTTGTGACTTCAGAGGGGATGAGGTGATTTTCCAGGTCCATGAGGGCTGCCTTTCCCACCTGAAGCCTCCGGTCCAAATCAGCACTCTGACCAGGGACTTCTCCACCTAGCTGGAGGAGGCCGCTGAGATAGCAAAACCAGAAGTCTTTCCAGGCTTCAGGCAGATGGTGGAAGAGAGAGTCAACCTAGCTGATGCCTGTGTGACTCTGGAACAGAAGCAAAAGTTGAAACAAGTTTTCTTGGATTTCCAAGATCTAATTGCGGTAGACTCATATGACTGTGGTCGCACCGACATCCACACAACAACAATTCCCACAGACCCTGGTATGACTCCAGTGTTTGTGAAGCAATATCGTTTGCCTCTCGCATCCATGGAGTCCCTTACTGAAATAATTAAGAACCTTGAGTCCCGGTGAATAATCCGTCCAGTACACAGCACCTTCAATAATCCGGTGCTGGGAATATTGAAGCCAATCGGCCAGTGGAGACTCTGCGCTGACCTTAGGGAGCTCAACAAACAAGTCCATACTTCCCGATGGCCTCTGCCCTACATTGACCAAGGGCTGGCCCAGATCCAGGGGTCACAGGTATTCACAGCAATAGACCTGACCAATGGATACTGGACTGTGCCTGTCAGTAGGGAGGACCAATACAAACTGGCTTTTACCTTTGGGGGCCAGCAGTACACATGGACCCGGACTCCCTTCGGATACCTCAACTCCGGCAATGAATTCAACATTTTCCTACATAAGGCCATGCCCGACCTGGGTGCGAGGGGTAACCTGGCTTATGTAGATGATGTCCTCATCAAAAGTTCATCTGTGGAGGAACACATAGCGGAGATCCGTTATGTTCTGACACAGTTGAGGGCCGCCGGAGCAAAACTTTCCTTCCAGAAAGCACAGTGGTGTAGAACCCGTGTTAATTTCTTGGGGCATGAGATTACTCCTCAGGGTCTCTGTCCCCAAGAAAAGAAAGTGGAAGCATTCCAGAAACTGAAGGATCCCACAACTCTGCGGGAACTAAGGAGCCTCCTTGGACTGACTAATTACAGCAGAAAGTTCATTGAGGGCTACGCAGAGATCACTAGACCCCTGATTCTTCTCCTGAAGGGGGGGGTCAAGTGGGAATGGGGTCCGGAACAATCCGAGGCAGTAAGACAACTCAAGAGAACCCTCTCACAAGCGCCTTGCCTAGCTTACCCTGTCAGAAACAAGGAGTTCTTCCTGGAGACAGGGTTCTCTAATGCGTGCTTGACGGCAGTATTATACCAAAAGAATGACAAGGTCAATAAAGTAATCTCCTATGCGAGCAAAACTTTATCCTCTGTGGAGGAAAGATTCAACGATTGTGAGAAGACACTCCTGGCAATGGTGTGGGCATTGAAGAATTACCGCCCGTTTATCCAGGGGGAACACATCATAGTGGAGACTCCGCACCAGCCTCTGCAATATCTCCAAAGTGACAGAATCCGGGCCGGAAATGTGAGTAATTCCCAAATTACCTCCTGGATTCTGTCAATGCAAGGCTTTCCTGTGGAGGTCAGATATGGCCAAAAAAAGAAGAGTCCCCTCGCGCAAGGTCTGGCTGACTTGGATGATTGTGCCAGAGAAAACTGTCTCGAGGACGAAAGTCTAAAAATCAAGGACAACATGGAGGCATACCTTAATTCCCCACACAAAGTCTTTAAAGAAGACAAGTGTGAGGGAATGCCCACTGTCTATGTGGATGGATGCTCTTACCATGTTGACAACAACGGGGAGAAAGAACTGGCGGCCGGCGTAGGGAATGCATGGGTGAAGGAGTACCCAGAACCCTCTGCGGGATACAAAATTGGTCCCCGAAGTAGTCAGGTGGCAGAGTTGATGGCTGTGCATCAGGCCATCCTCACTGCTGTCCAACATCAACTCCACGAACTGGTCATAATCACAGATTCGGATTATGTACGAAACGGGTTCGTGGAACACCTGGTTTATTGGAAAACCAGAGGCATGTTATGTGCTAATAACAAACCCCTGAAACATGGGAAGTTAATCCAAAACATTGATGATCTAGTCACCTCGAATGGGATGACCATCTACTGGAAGAAGATCAAGGGTCATTCCAAAGTAGAGGGACCAGACAAAACTGGAAATTACTTAGCTGATCAGCTGGCCAAAACCGGGGCCATCCAAGGGGAGCTAATAGAAATAGAGTCCCTGTTGGGGGAAATCCAGGTCACTGCTATCACTAGGTCCCAGACAAATGCTCGCAATGATCTTTCAACTGCCCAATGGAGTAAGGAGACCCCTGATGCTGATTTAATTACAGCTCAGAAGGGGGATCCAATCATTGGTAAGTTTTACCAACAGCTTGAGGACCCTGAGAACTTTCCCCTGACGGATACTGATTACATTGGGAAAGAGGACCTAAGAGTGTCGATGAAATGTCCAAAAATGTTCCGAATCCAAGACGGTTTGTTGGTAAGGAAATCCCAAGCTGGCCATGATCAGTGGGTGGTTCCTACCTCATTCCGAAGCCTGATGTTAAGTCACGCCCATGATGTGGCCACCGCCGGTCATAGGGGGTTTCATACAACACTTGAAATCTTAAGAGAGGTTGCATACTGGCCACACATGGGGCAGGACCTCTACCAATACTTGAAGGGGTGTCTTGTGTGTGCTCAATTTCAGCCCTCATCCCTCACACGCCATGCGCCTCTCCAAAAGAGGGGGATAACACTGCCATGGTCAGATTTGCAAATCGACTTTGTAGGCCCTGTAATTCACTCGTCTAGAGGAAACAAGTACATGTTGACCGTTACATGCTTGTTTACCAAGTGGGTGGAATGTCTCCCGGCCCCAAACTGCAAGGCAGAAACAGCAACTGCCCTGATGATTACCCAAATCTTTTCCCGTTTTGGTCTACCTCAAAGGATTGAGTCAGACAGAGGTAGCCACTTCACCAGTGAAGTAATGACAAAGATGTGGGGGATACTGGGGGTTAAAAAGAAGCTACACATTGCTTACCGGCCAGCTTCTTCTGGTGCAGTAGAACGCTATAACCGGACCATTGTGAGCATCTTAAAAAAGTTTGTGGCAGATTCTGGGCCAAGTTGGGATATCCGACTACCTCTGGTCCTAATGGCCATCAGATCTACCCCTTCATCTGCAACTAAAATGTCACCATTTGAGTTGATGACTGGACACAAGATGGTGCTTCCCCAGCATTTGCTCTACAGGACCCAAGAGCAGACACTGATAAATGCCTCCACAACTCCTGAGTATGTGGAGAATTTAAGGAAACACCTCCAACATGCTTTTGCCTATGCTCAGCGGAATCTAGAAAGATCAGCTGAGAGTATGAAAACGCACTATGATTTGAAAACCACCAGGAAGGAATATGATGTGGGAGACCGGGTCTATCTATACAATTTCCAAAGGAACCAGGCCAAACAGCGAACATTTTTGCCTACATGGAACGGACCCTTTCAAATTATAGACAAGATCTCCCTTGTTGCCTACAAAATCTGCATCCCCAAAGGTAATTTGGCGGAAGGGGAAGATAAGTGGGTCCATATTAATCAGCTGAAGTGTTGCCATCCCAGGCACACTCTGCAACAACTGGAGGAATCCACTGGAATCCCAGAGGGGGTCGCTCCAGAGTAATTCAGTTCCAACCCTAAAATATTCCACATATAGCATATAAAATTCTGTGATTCTTGAATATATATGTTCTTGTGTCCTCATTTTAAAAAAAAAATGTATATGTTCATATCTTCTGATTTATAAAATGTATATGTTCGCCACACCATTAATAGTGGTGGAAAAATGTCTAGGAATGTGTATTGCCGCTTTGCTTTATCATCCTAAGAGAGATGAAACCATGGAGACTGACCACGGAAGGCGACCTGGGGACCGTGAGCAAAGATCCGAGGGGGCCGGGGTACCGCCCAATATTCCCATCAGGACCGGCGAGGAGAATCGATCGATCCAACCGGATGGAGGAAAAGATGCAGAACTGTGCCATCTACAGAATTGGGAGAAGATGATGCGGACATACCAGCGTGTGGATCAAAACATTCTTTGCACCCGACTCCCACTCGACTCAATCAAGCAGTCGGGCGGGGGGGTCTGTCAAGGGTTTTGACCCATGTTGAATTATTAGAGGGGGTAGATGTGGGGATGATCTGTCGCCGCCCATCATTCTATCCCAGAACAAAACTAAATCAATAGACTGGGTGGATGTGGGGATGAGCTGTCGCCGCCATCATTCCATCCCAGAACCAGGAAAAACGCGCGGTTGTGCGCACACCAAAATGGTTGTCTAACCTGCCACCCACCAGTGCCAGCGTGATGGACCGGAAGCGCCAGAGGTGAAAGGTGGTGTCAAAGGAAAAATAACAGGCCTGTTAGCTTAAAAGTGCTTTAAAATCACCTTTGTTTCCCTGAATGCAAGCTCAAAATGCCTATTATAAACATCACAAGAAATTCAAAAATCTCAATGAACACCAGCAGACATTTGGCAGAATGTATTCTTGTGTGCATACAAAATCTGGGAAGATGAAGAGCCCAAAACAATGTTTATAACAAAACTGGCTGAGCTGTGGATGTCAGCAGATTAAGTGAAATTGGACTAAAACCACTAAAATCGAAATGTTTAAATTAAATGAGTGACCTACTTTTGAGTGTCACATAGTTTGCAACTGTTAAATGTCATGGTTTTGAACTTAGAATCAGCTTTCTAGCTGCATGTGTAAAAATTGTAAGTTTGATTTAAACTGGGAACAAACAGGACATTTAGCTGAAGCTTGGCTTAAAGAAATTGAATTCTGCCTGACAACTACCCCCGACAGGAGAAAGCGGCTCAGCCACTCTTCCCAGGCTTAGCTGCATCCTGCTGCCCCTGCCAAAAGGAGATGACACCTCTCTGATTGGGTTAGGGGAGGAGCACCTGGGGACTGCAGGAAGTTGAACAAAGCCCTGTCCTGGACTCAGGAAAATGTTATATTGGGGGGTCGTAAAATGGCTTCCTCTTGGGAGAAACTGGGAGGGGTAGTGCCTGTGAGAGCCAGCTGAGCTTGGGGGAAGTGGATAAACCAGTTATTCCACCATGTGATGTGGGAAGCCACACCCCTTTTTGACCAGGGCATAATTTTAAAAAGATAGATAACTCATAGTGCAGACTGGTCAAAATTATATAAATAAAATCATTATTCTTGGGATTTTTCCGTGCACATTTTAAAAGGCGTTAGGACTCTGTACCATGTTCTGAGGCAGAACCCCGCTATTTATTGATATTGCAGACACTGTGTTTAAGCTAGACAAATGAACATTTACTGGAATGTGTGTAGAAGGGGGGTGTACAGTTGTGTCAAATCTGGAAAGGTTTAAAGGTTGTTATCTGGATGAAAAGGGGCAGAATTCTGTCAAAAGTGGACACGATATCGTACAAAGACAGGGATCGGATGGTTTGGTACTACAGAAAATATGTTAACTGGACCTATAATATTAGAAAAATGGTACATAGATACATGTGTGTTTGGATCCAATATAGATTTGTGTGCAATTTCACAGGGGAAGGATCCTCAGACCATAAAACCTACAGCATTACTCTGACTCACATTTCCTTCCCCCAATCAAGGGAGAGAGGAGGAATTGTCCAATGATAAGTGAGAGGGGCAGGTTTAGTTATGACGAATGCACACACCCACTTTCTAAAGACATAAAAAAGGACCACTGAAAGACAAGCAGGAGATTCACTTTCCACTTTCTTGCGGGACGCTTTGCCGGGAGACTTCAGACTTCACATCCAGAGACCCAGACTTCAAATCCATCAATCTCCAGAACCTGTAGCAGAAATTAACTCCAGAATTTGTAGCAGAGAGGCCTGAATCCACAAGCTGAATCCTCTTCAGCAGGCCTCAAAGCCAACCAAACTATTCAACAGCCGGGCGAGCTGTTTGAATTTTTTGTCAAGAACTGTTGCAAGAACCTGTAGCAGTACCCAGAAAGCAGTGCTGTATCCGGAACCAGAGAGAACCACAAACCAGACCGTTGTGAGCAGAACCGGTGCTTGACAGACCCAGAGAGCAGAGCTGACCCAGATAGCCGGGATTTCAGAACCACCCGCCGGAAGTCCCGTCCAACCTGACCAGACCTTGACGGCTTATTTCAAAAATATAGTGTGAGTACTCACTGTGCAAAACCAATCTCTTAGTTTAAAATAATCTAATCCAAACTATTTTAACCTATTTAGAACTACCTCATAGGAATCGTGTGTGTCATTCTGTCCTTTTTAAAGCTGAAAACTGTCACCTGTCATTTTGAACTTTTAAATTTCAAATCTGAAAAACTACCTTCACAAAATCGTCCATATCTCTGGAACCGATTGTGGTAGGAGCGAAATTTAACTTTTATCTTAAAGCTAAGATTCTAGGCTTTCCAACGAACCTAGAACCGACTGGCTCTATAAGGCCTCCATAATTACGCCCGATGCATGCGATTAAATTTGCCGCGATTTGACATTTTACACAATTTCAGCCACGTGTAAAAATCAGAAGCTCATTGCTTTCCTTTCCTAAATTCGTTTTAACCTGCTAGTTACTCATAGAGCATTGCTAAAGTTAGCCTGAACTAATATAAACTAGATATCACCCACCCTGAACCCCCTATAGGGAATTAAAAGGCTTTTTAGCATATTTTTCACTTAATTGCAACCACATCAAAGTATCTTGCCTGTGTTAAAACTCATACCTGTTTTCCTCTAAGCTTGCTAGGGGGGAACTGAATTATATTTGATTGCATGCCTGAGAACTGTGTGTCCTCTTTCCATCTCCTTATATTGCATAAAGGGGGGGAGTGAATTGTCAAGGAAAAGTGATTACATTGTCTTTTGTTGAAGCCATATCAAGTTATTTTCTGTACTGCATTTCATTCATCATTGCGTTTCCTTGAAACATATAAAGCATTCTTTCCCACCTCATTCTTCTGTTCCTATTCATAAGTAACCAAGAACTGTGCTATTACCTCTTGCTGATTACTGCTCATATTCACAAGTGTACTATCCTTTATCAATTTATTTATAGAAGTGTGATATATATATATATATATATTGTTTAATTTTTCAAATAAACCCTTTAAATTTGCAAAACAAGCCTACTTCTTAGCTCAGTGGGGTCAAGGGGGATTCTAAGAGAGGGGTATTATACAAGGGTTCATCATCCAGATTATAACTTTCCATAAAAATACATAAATAAGGGCTTCCCTTGGGCATCCCAGACAAGGCACTGACTTAGTGGGATTGCTTGATTGGAGTCACTTACAGGGTGCGAATGCTCATCTTCTCCAATAGGCAATGAGATGTGGGGTGCGAATGCTCATTTTCTCCAATGGGCAATGGATGTGGGGCATGAATGATGGTCTTCTCCAATGGGCAATGGATGTGAGGTGTGACTGCTGGTCTTCTCCAATGGGCAATGAGATGTGGGGTGCGAATGCTCGTCTTCTCCAATAGGCAATGAAATGTGGGGTATGAATGCTCGTCTTCTCCAATGGCCAATGAGATGTGGGGTGCGAATGCTCGTCTTCTCCAATGGCCAATGAGATGTGGGGTGTGAATGCTCGTCTTCTCCAATGGGCAATGAGATGTGGGGTGCGAATGCTCATCTTCTCCAATAGCCAATGAGATGTGGGGTAATAATGCTCGTCTTCTCCAATGGGCAATGAGAAGTGGGGTGCGAATGCCCGTGTTCTCCAATAGCCAAAGAGATTTGGGGTGCGAATGCTCATCTTCTCCAATGGGCAATGAGATGTGGGGTGAGAATGCTCATCTACTCCAATGGGCAATGAGAAGTGGGGTGTGAATGCTTGTCTTCTGCAATGGGCAATGAGATGTGGGGTGCGAATGCTCATCTTCTCCAATGGGCAATGAGATGTGGGGTGTGAATGCTCGTCTTCTCCAATGGGCAATGAGAGGTGGGGTGCGACTGTTCGTCTTCTCCAATGGGCAATGAGATGTGGGGTGTGAATGCTCGTTTTCTCCAATGGGCAATGGATGTGGGGTGTGAATGCTGGTCTTCTCCAATGGGCAATGAATGTGGGGTGTGAATGCTGGTCTTCTCCAATGGGCAATGAGATGTGGGGTGCGAATGCTCGTCTTCTCCAATGGGCAATGAGATGTGGGGTGCGACTGTTTGTCTTCTCCAATGGGCAATGAGATGTGGGGTGTGAATGCTCGTTTTCTCCAATGGGCAATGGATGTGGGGTGTGAATGCTGGTCTTCTCCAATGGGCAATGGATGTGGGGTGTGAATGCTGGTCTTCTCTAATTGGCAATGAGATTTGGGGTGTGAATGCTTGTCTTCTCCAATGGGCAATGGATGTGGGGTGTGAATGCTGGTCTTCTCCAATGGACAATGGATGTGGGGTGTGAATGCTGGTCTTCTCCAATGGGCAATGAGATGTGGGGTGCGAATGCTCGTCTTCTCCAACAGGTAATGAGATGTGGGGTGCGAATGCTCGTTTTCTCCAATGGGCAATGGATGTGGGGTGTGAATGCTGGTCTTCTCCAATGGGCAATGGATGTGGGGTGTGAATGCTGGTCTTCTCCAATGGGCAATGAGATGTGGGGTGCAAATACTCGTCTTCTCCAATAGGCAATAAGATGTGGGGTGTGAATGCTCGTCTTTTCCAATGGCCAATGAGATGTGGGGTTCGAATGCTCGTCTTCTCCAATGAGCAATGAGATGTGGGGTGCGAATGCTCATCTTCTCCAATAGCCAGTGAGATGTGGGGTAATAATGCTCGTCTTCTCCAATGGGCAATGAGAAATGGGGTGCGAATGCCCGTGTTTTCCAATAGCCAATGAGATGTGGGGTGCAAATGCTCGTCTTCTCCGATGGGCAATGAGATGTGGGTGTGAATGCTCATCTTCTTCAATGGGCAATAAGATTTGGGGTGTGAATGCTCGTCTTCTCCAATGGGCAATGAGATGTGGGGTGCGAATGCTCGTCTTCTTCAATGGGGAATGAGATGTGGGGTGTGAATGCTCATCTTCTCCAATGGGCAATGAGATGTGGGGTGCGAATGCTCGTCTTCTCCAATGGGCAATGAGATGTGGGATGTGAATGCTGATCTTAGCCACTGGGCAATGGATGTGTGGTGTGAATGCTGGTCTTCTCCCATGGGCAATGGATGTGGGGTGTGAATGCTGGTCTTCTCCAATGGCCAATGGATGTGGGGTGTGAATGCTCGTCTTTTCCAATGGCCAATGAGATGTGGGGTGCGAATGCTCGTCTTCTCCAATGGGCAATGAGAAGTGGGGTGTGAATGCTGATCTTATCCACTGGGCAATGGATGTGGGGTGTGAATGCTGGTCTTCTCCCATGGGCAATGGATGTGGGGTGTGAATGCTGGTCTTCTCCAATAGGCAATGAGATGTGGGGTGTGATTGCTCGTATTTTCCAATGGCCAATGAGATGTGGGGTGCGAATGCTCGTCTTCTCCAATGGGCAATGAGATGTGGGGTGCGAATGCTCATCTTCTCCAATAGCCAATGAGATGTGGGGTAATAATGCTCGTCTTCTCCAATGGGCAATGAGAAGTGGGGTGCGAATGCCCGTGTTCTCCAATAGCCAATGAGATGTGGGGTGCGAATGCTCGTCTTCTCCAATGCGCAATGAGATGTGGGTGCGAATGCTCGTCTTCTTCAATGGGCAATGAGATTTGGGGTGTGAATGCTCGTCTTCTCCAGTGGGCAATGAGATGTGGGGTGTGAATGCTCGTTTTCTCCAATGGGCAATGGATGTGGGGTGTGAATGCTGGTCTTCTCCAATGGGCAATGAATGTGGGGTGTGAATGCTGGTCTTCTCCAATGGGCAATGAGATGTGGGGTGCGAATGCTCGTCTTCTCCAATGGGCAATGAGATGTGGGGTGCGACTGTTTGTCTTCTCCAATGGGCAATGAGATGTGGGGTGTGAATGCTCGTTTTCTCCAATGGGCAATGGATGTGGGGTGTGAATGCTGGTCTTCTCCAATGGGCAATGGATGTGGGGTGTGAATGCTGGTCTTCTCTAATTGGCAATGAGATTTGGGGTGTGAATGCTTGTCTTCTCCAATGGGCAATGGATGTGGGGTGTGAATGCTGGTCTTCTCCAATGGACAATGGATGTGGGGTGTGAATGCTGGTCTTCTCCAATGGGCAATGAGATGTGGGGTGCGAATGCTCGTCTTCTCCAACAGGTAATGAGATGTGGGGTGCGAATGCTCGTTTTCTCCAATGGGCAATGGATGTGGGGTGTGAATGCTGGTCTTCTCCAATGGGCAATGGATGTGGGGTGTGAATGCTCGTCTTTTCCAATGGCCAATGAGATGTGGGGTGCGAATGCTCGTCTTCTCCAATGAGCAATGAGATGTGGGGTGCGAATGCTCATCTTCTCCAATAGCCAGTGAGATGTGGGGTAATAATGCTCGTCTTCTCCAATGGGCAATGAGAAATGGGGTGCGAATGCCCGTGTTTTCCAATAGCCAATGAGATGTGGGGTGCGAATGCTCGTCTTCTCCGATGGGCAATGAGATGTGGGTGTGAATGCTCGTCTTCTTCAATGGGCAATAAGATTTGGGGTGTGAATGCTCGTCTTCTCCAATGGGCAATGAGATGTGGGGTGCGAATGCTCTTCTTCAATGGGGAATGAGATGTGGGGTGTGAATGCTCATCTTCTCCAATGGGCAATGAGATGTGGGGTGCAAATGCTCGTCTTCTCCAATGGGCAATGAGATGTGGGATGTGAATGCTGATCTTAGCCACTGGGCAATGGATGTGTGGTGTGAATGCTGGTCTTCTCCCATGGGTAATGGATGTGGGGTGTGAATGCTGGTCTTCTCCAATGGCCAATGGATGTGGGGTGTGAATGCTCGTCTTTTCCAATAGCCAATGAGATGTGGGGTGCGAATGCTCGTCTTCTCCAATGGGCAATGAGAAGTGGGGTGTGAATGCTGATCTTATCCACTGGGCAATGGATGTGGGGTGTGAATGCTGGTCTTCTCCCATGGGCAATGGATGTGGGGTGTAAATGCTGGTCTTCTCCAATAGGCAATGAGATGTGGGGTGTGATTGCTCGTATTTTCCAATGGCCAATGAGATGTGGGGTGCGAATGCTCGTCTTCTCCAATGGGCAATGAGATGTGGGGTGTGAATGCTCATCTTCTCCAATAGCCAATGAGATGTGGGGTAATAATGCTCGTCTTCTCCAATGGGCAATGAGAAGTGGGGTGCGAATGCCCGTGTTCTCCAATAGCCAATGAGATGTGGGGTGCGAATGCTCGTCTTCTCCAATGCGCAATGAGATGTGGGTGCGAATGCTCGTCTTCTTCAATGGGCAATGAGATTTGGGGTGTGAATGCTAGTCTTCTCCAATGGGCAATGAGATTTGGGGTGTGAATGCTGGTCTTCTCAAATCGGCAAGGAGATGTGGGGTGCGAATGCCAGTCTTCTCCAGTGGGCAATGAGATGTGGGGTGCGAATGCTCGTCTACTCCAATGGGCAATGAGAAGTGGGGTATGAATGCTTGTCTTCTGCAATGGGCAATGAGATGTGGGGTGCGAATGCTTGTCTTCTTCAATGGGCAATGAGATGTGGGGTGGAATGCTCGTCTTCTCCAATGGCCAATGAGATGTGGGGTGCGACTGCTCGTCTTCTCCAATGGGAAATGAGATGTGGGGTGCGACTGTTCGTCTTCTCCAATGGGCAATGAGATGTGGGGTGCAAATGCTCGTCTTCTCTAATTGGCAATGAGATGTGGGGTGTGAATGCTCATCTTCTCCAATGGGCAATGGATGTGGGGTGTGAATACTGGTCTTCTCGAATGGGAAATGGATGTGGGGTGTGAATGCTGGTCTTCTCCAATGGGCAATGAGATGTGGGGTGCGAATGCTCGTCTTCTCCAATAGGCAATGAGATGTGGGGTGCGAATGCTCATTTTCTCCAATGGGCAATGGATGTGGGGTGTGAATGCTGGTCTTCTCCAATGGGCAATGGATGTGGGGTGTGAATGCTGGTCTTCTCCAATGGGCAATGAGATGTGGGGTGCGAATGCTCGTTTTCTCCAATGGGCAATGGATGTGGGGTGTGAATGCTGGTCTTCTCCAATGGGCAATGGATGTGGGGTGCGAATGCTTGTCTTCTCCAATAGGCAATCAGATGTGGGGTGTGAATGCTCATCTTCTCCAATGGCCAATGAGATGTGGGGTAATAATGCTCGTCTTCTCCAATGGGCAATGAGATGTGGGTGTGAATGCCGTGTTCTCCAATAGCCAATGAGATGTGGGTGCAAATGCTTGTCTTCTCCAATGGGCAATGAGATGTGGGGTGTGAATGCTTGTCTTCTTCAATGGGCAATGAGATGTGGGGTGTGAATGCTCGTCTTCTCCAATGGGCAATGAGATGTGGGGTGCGAATGATCATCTGCTTCAATGGGCAATGAGATGTGGGGTGTGAATGCTCGTCTTCTCCAATGGGCAATGAGATGTGGGTGCGAATGCTCGTATTTTTCAATGGGCAATGAGATGTGGGGTGTGAATGCATGTCTTCTTCAATGGGCAATGAGATGTGGGGTGTGAATGCTCGTCTTCTCCAAATGGGCAATGAGATGTGGGGTGCAAATGCTCATCTTCTTCAATGGGCAATGAGATGTGGAGTGCGAATGCTCGTCTTCTCCAATGGCCAATGAGATGTGGGGTGTGAATGATCGTCTTCTCCAATGGACAATGAGATATGGGGTGCGAATGCTCATCTTCTCCAATAGCCAATGAGATGTGGGGTAATAATGCTCGTCTTCTCCAATGGGCAATGAGATGTGGGGTGCGAATGCCCGTGTTCTCCAATAGCCAATGAGATCTGGGGTGCGAATGCTCGTCTTCTCCAATGGGCAATGAGATGTGGGGTGCGAATGCTCGTCTTCTTCAATGGGCAATGAGATGTGGGGTGTGAATGCTCGTCTTCTCCAAGGCGCAATTAGATGTGGGGTGCGAATGCTTGTCTTCTTCAATGGGCAATGAGATGTGGGGTGTGTATGCTCGTCTTCTTCAATGGGCAATGAGATGTGGGGTGTGAATGCACGTCTTCTTCAATGGGCAATGAGATGTGGGGTGTGAATGCTCGTCTTCTCCAATGGGCAATGAGATGTGGGGTGCGAATGCTCGTCTTCTTCAATGGGCAATTGGATGTGGGGTGCAAATGCTCGTCTTCTTCAATGGGCAATTGGATGTGGGGTGTGAATGCTCGTCTTCTCCAATGGGCAATGGATGTGGGGTGTGAATGCTGGTCTTCTCCAATGGGCAATGGATGTGGGGTGTGAATGCTGGTCTTCTCCAATGGGCAATGAGATGTGGGGTGCGAATGCTCGTTTTCTCCAATGGGCAATGGATGTGGGGTGTGAATGCTGGTCTTCTCCAATGGGCAATGGATGTGGGGTGCGAATGCTCGTCTTCTCCAATAGGCAATGAGATGTGGGGTGTGAATGCTCATCTTCTCCAATGGCCAATTAGATGTGGGGTGCGAATGCTCGTCTTCTCCAATGGCCAATGAGATGTGGGGTGTGAATGCTCATCTTCTCCAATGGGCAATGAGATGTGGTGTGCGAATGCTCATCTTCTCCAATAGCCAATGAGATGTGGGGTAATAATGCTCGTCTTCTCCAATGGGCAATGAGATGTGGGTGTGAATGCCGTGTTCTCCAATAGCCAATGAGATGTGGGGTGCAAATGCTTGTCTTCTCCAATGGGCAATGAGATGTGGGGTGTGAATGCTTGTCTTCTTCAATGGGCAATGAGATGTGGGGTGTGAATGCTCGTCTTCTCCAATGGGCAATGAGATGTGGGGTGCGAATGCTCGTCTTCTCCAATGGGCAATGAGATGTGGGGTGCGAATGCTCGTCTTCTTCAATGGGCAATGAGATGTGGGGTGTGAATGCTCGTCTTCTCCAATGGGCAATGAGATGTGGGTGCGAATGCTCGTATTTTTCAATGGGCAATGAGATGTGGGGTGTGAATGCACGTCTTCTTCAATGGGCAATGAGATGTGGGGTGTGAATGCTCGTCTTCTCCAAATGGGCAATGAGATGTGGGGTGCAAATGCTCATCTTCTTCAATGGGCAATGAGATGTGGAGTGCGAATGCTCGTCTTCTCCAATGGCCAATGAGATGTGGGGTGTGAATGCTCGTCTTCTCCAATGGGCAATGAGATATGGGGTGCGAATGCTCATCTTCTCCAATAGCCAATGAAATGTGGGGTAATAATGCTCGTCTTCTCCAATGGGCAATGAGATGTGGGGTGCGAATGCCCGTGTTCTCCAATAGCCAATGAGATCTGGGTTGCGAATGCTCGTCTTCTCCAATGGGCAATGAGATGTGGGGTGCGAATGCTCGTCTTCTTCAATGGGCAATGAGATGTGGGGTGTGAATGCTCGTCTTCTCCAAGGCGCAATGAGATGTGGGGTGCGAATGCTTGTCTTCTTCAATGGGCAATGAGATGTGGGGTGTGTATGCTCGTCTTCTTCAATGGGCAATGAGATGTGGGGTGTGAATGCACGTCTTCTTCAATGGGCAATGAGATGTGGGGTGTGAATGCTCGTCTTCTCCAATGGGCAATGAGATGTGGGGTGCGAATGCTCGTCTTCTTCAATGGGCAATTGGATGTGGGGTGTGAATGCTCGTCTTCTCCAATGGGCAATTAGATGTGGGGTGCGAATGCTTGTCTTCTTCAATGGGCAATGAGATGTGGGGTGTGAATGCTCGTCTTCTCCAATGGGCAATGAGATGTGGGGTGCGAATGCTCATCTTCTTCAATGGGCAATGGGATGTGGGGTGTGAATGCTCATGTTCTTCAATGGGCAATGAGATGTGGGGTGCGAATGCTCGTCTTCTTCAATGGGCAATTGGATGTGGGGTGCAAATGCTCGTCTTCTTCAATGGGCAATGAGATGTGGGGTGCGAATGCTCGTCTTCTTCAATGGGCAATGAGATGTGGGGTGTGAATGCTCAACTTCTCCAATGTGCAAGGAGATGTGGTTTGTGAATGCTCATCTTCTCCACTGGGCAATATATGTGGGGTGTGAATGCTGATCTTTTCAAATGGGCAATGGATGTGGGGTGTGAATGCTCGTCTTCTCCAATGGGCAATGAGATGTGGGGTGTGAATGCTCGTCTTCTCCAATGGGCAATGAGATGTGGGGTGGGAAGGCTGATCTTCTCCACTGGGCAATGGATGTGGGGTTTGAATGCTGGTCTTCTCCAATGGGCAATGAGATGTGGGGTGTGAATGCTAATCTTCTCCACTGGGCAATGGATGTGGGGTGTGAATGCTGGTATTCTCCAATGGGCAATGAGATGTGGGGTGTGAATGCTCGTCTTCTCCAATGGGAAATGAGATGTGGGGTGTGAATGCTGATCTTCTCCACTGGGGAAGCTTGTGGGGTGTGAATGCGGGTCTTCTCCAACGGCCAATGGATATGGGGTGTGAATGCTGGTCTTCTCCAATGGGCAATGGATGTGGGGTGTGAATGCTGGTCTTCTCCAATGGGCAATGAGATGTGGGGTGCGAATGCTCGTCTTCTCCAATGGGCAATGGATGGGGGGTGTGAATGCTGGAATTCTCCAATGGACAATGGATGTGGTGTGTGAATGCTCATCTTCTACAATAGGCAATGAGATGTGGGGTGCGAATGCTCGTCTTCTCCAATGGGCAATGGATGTGGGTGTGAATGCTGGTCTTCTCCAATGGGCAATGAATGTGGGGTGTGAATGCTGGTCTTCTCCAATGGGCAATGAGACGTGGGGTACGAATGCTTGTCTTCTCCAATAGGCAATGAGATGTGGGGTGCGAATGCTCGTCTTCTCCAATGGCCAATGAGATGTGGGGTGCGAATGCTCATCTTCTCTAATGGCCAATGAGATGTGGGGTTTGAATGCTCGTCTTCTCCAATGGACAATGAGATGTGGTGTGCGAATGCTCATCTTCTCCACTAGCCAATGAGATGTGGGGTAATAATGCTCGTCTTCTCCAATGGGCAATGAGAAGTGGGGTGCGAATGCCCGTGTTATCCAATAGCCAATGAGATGTGGGGTGCGAATGCTCATCTTCTCCAATGGGCAATGAGATGTGGGGTGTGAATGCTGGTCTTCTCAAATTGGCAATGAGATGTGGGGTGCGAATGCCTGTCTTCTCCAATGGGCAATGAGATGTGGGTTGAGAATGCTCGTCTACTCCAAAGGGCAATGAAAAGTGGGGTGTGAATGCTTGTCTTCTGCAATGGGCAATGAGATGTGGGGTGCGAATGCTCGTCTTCTCCAATGGGCAATGAGATGTGGGGTGTGAATGCTCGTCATCTCCAATGGCCAATGAGATGTGGGGAGCGAATGCTCGTCTTCTCTAATTGGCAATGAGATGTGGGGTGTGAATGCTCGTCTTCTCCAATGGGCAATGGATGTGGGGTGTGAATGCTGGTCCTGTCCAATGGGCAATGGATGTGGGGTGTGAATGCTGGTCTTCTCCAATGGGCAATGAATGTGGGGTGTGAATGCTGGTCTTCTCCAATGGGCAATGAGATGTGGGGTGCGAATGCTCGTCTTCTCCAATGGGCAATGAGATGTGGGGTGCGACTGTTTGTCTTCTCCAATTGGCAATGAGATGTGGGGTGCGAATGCTCGTTTTCTCCAATGGGCAATGGATGTGGGGTGTGAATGCTGGTCTTCTAAAATGGGCAATGGATGTGGGGTGTGAATGCTGGTCTTCTCCAATGGGCAATGAGATGTGGGGTGCAAATGTTCGTCTTCTCCAATAGGCAATGAGATGTGGGGTGTGAATGCTGGTCATCTCAAATTGGCAATGAGATGTGGGGTGCGAATGCCTGTCTTCTCCAATGGGCAATGAGATGTGGGGTGAGAATGCTCATCTACTCCAATGGGCAATGAGAAGTGGGGTGTGAATGCTTGTCTTCTGCAATGGGTAATGAGATGTGGGGTGCGAATGCTCGTCTTCTCCAATGGGCAATGAGATGTGGGGTGTGAATGCTTGTCTTCTCCAATGGCCAATGAGATGTGGGGTGCGAATGCTCGTCTTCTCCGATGGGCAATGAGATGTGGGGTGCGACTGTTCGTCTTCTCCAATGGGCAATGAGATGTGGGGTGTGAAAGCTCGTTTTCTCCAATGGGCAATGGATGTGGGGTGTGAATGCTGGTCTTCTCCAATGGGCAATGGATGTGTGGTGTGAATGCTGGTCTTCTCCAATGGGCAATGAGATGTGGGGTGCGAATGCTCGTCTTCTCCAATGGGCAATGAGATGTGGGGTGCGACTGTTCGTCTTCTCCAATGGGCAACGAGATGTGGGGTGTGAATGCTCGTTTTCTCTAATTGGCAATGAGATTTGGGGTGTGAATGCTTGTCTTCTCCAATGGGCAATGGATGTGGGGTGTGAATGCTGGTCTTCTCCAATGGAAAATGGATGTGGGGTGTGAATGCTGGTCTTCTCCAATGGGCAATGAGATGTGGGGTGCGAATGCTCGTCTTCTCCAACAGGTAATGAGATGTGGGGTGCGAATGCTCGTTTTCTCAAATGGGCAATGGATATGGGGTGTGAATGCTGGTCTCCTCCAATGGGCAATGGATGTGGGGTGTGAATGCTGGTCTTCTCCAATGGGCAATGAGATGTGGGGTGCAAATGCTCGTCTTCTCCAATGGGCAATAAGATGTGGGGTGTGAATGCTCGTCTTTTCCAATGGCCAATGAGATGTGGGGCAATAATGCTCGTCTTCTCCAATGGGCAATGAGAAGTGGGGTGCGAATGCCCGTGTTCACCAATAGCCAATGAGATGTGGGGTGCGAATGCTCGTCTTCTCCGATGGGCAATGAGATGTGGGTGCGAATGCTCGTCTTCTTCAATGGGCAATGAGATTTGGGGTGTGAATGCTCGTCTTCTCCAATAGGCAATGAGATGTGGGGTGCGAATGCTTGTCTTCTTCAATGGGCAATGAGATGTGGGGTGTGAATGCTCGTCTTCTCCAATGGGCAATGAGATGTGGGGTGCGAATGCTCGTCTTCTCCAATGGGCAATGAGATGTGGGATGTGAATGCTGATCTTAGCCACTGGGCAATGGATGTGTGGTGTGAATGCTGGTCTTCTCCCATGGGCAATGGATGTGGGATGTGAATGCTGGTCTTCTCCAATGGGCAATGGATGTGGGGTGTGAATGCTCGTCTTTTCCAATGGCCATTGAGATGTGGGGTGCGAATGCTCGTCTTCTCCAATGGGCAATGAGATATGGGGTGTGAATGCTTATCTTATCCACTGGGCAATGGATGTGGGGTGTGAATGCTGGTCTTCTCCCATGGGCAATGGATGTGGGATGTGAATGCTGGTCTTCTCCAATAGGCAATGAGATGTGGGGTGTGAATGCTCGTCTTTTCCAATGGCCAATGAGATGTGGAGTGCGAATGCTCGTCTTCTCCAATGGGCAATGAGATGTGGGGTGTGAATGCTCATCTTCTCCAATAGCCAATGAGATGTGTTGTAATAATGCTCGTCTTCTCCAATGGGCAATGGATGTGGGGTGTGAATGCTGGTCTTCTCCAATGGGCAATGGATGTGGGGTGCGAATGCTCGTCTTCTCCAATAGGCAATGAGATGTGGGGTGTGAATGCTCATCTTCTCCAATGGCCAATTAGATGTGGGGTGCGAATGCTCGTCTTCTCCAATGGCCAATGAGATGTGGGGTGTGAATGCTCATCTTCTCCAATGTGCAATGAGATGTGGTGTGCGAATGCTCATCTTCTCCAATAGCCAATGAGATGTGGGGTAATAATGCTCGTCTTCTCCAATGGGCAATGAGATGTGGGTGTGAATGCCGTGTTCTCCAATAGCCAATGAGATGTGGGGTGCAAATGCTTGTCTTCTCCAATGGGCAATGAGATGTGGGGTGTGAATGCTTGTCTTCTTCAATGGGCAATGAGATGTGGGGTGTGAATGCTCGTCTTCTCCAATGGGCAATGAGATGTGGGGTGCGAATGATCATCTGCTTCAATGGGCAATGAGATGTGGGGTGTGAATGCTCGTCTTCTCCAATGGGCAATGAGATGTGGGTGCGAATGCTCGTATTTTTCAATGGGCAATGAGATGTGGGGTGTGAATGCACGTCTTCTTCAATGGGCAATGAGATGTGGGGTGTGAATGCTCGTCTTCTCCAAATGGGCAATGAGATGTGGGGTGCAAATGCTCATCTTCTTCAATGGGCAATGAGATGTGGAGTGCGAATGCTCGTCTTCTCCAATGGCCAATGAGATGTGGGGTGTGAATGCTCGTCTTCTCCAATGGGCAATGAGATATGGGGTGCGAATGCTCATCTTCTCCAATAGCCAATGAAATGTGGGGTAATAATGCTCGTCTTCTCCAATGGGCAATGAGATGTGGGGTGCGAATGCCCGTGTTCTCCAATAGCCAATGAGATCTGGGGTGCGAATGCTCGTCTTCTCCAATGGGCAATGAGATGTGGGGTGCGAATGCTCGTCTTCTTCAATGGGCAATGAGATGTGGGGTGTGAATGCTCGTCTTCTCCAAGGCGCAATGAGATGTGGGGTGCGAATGCTTGTCTTCTTCAATGGGCAATGAGATGTGGGGTGCAAATGCTCGTCTTCTCCAATAGACAATGAGAAGTGGGGAGCGAATGCCCGTGTTCTCCAATAGCCAATGAGAAGTGGAGTGTGAACGCTTGTCTTCTGCAATGGGCAATGAGATGTGGGATGCGAATGCTCATCTACTCCACTAGGCAATGAGAAGTGGGGTGTGAATGCTTGTCTTCTGCAATGGGCAATGAGATGTGGGGGGTGAATGCTCGTCTTCTCCAATGGGTAATGAAATGTGGGCTGCGAATGCTCGTCTTCTCCAATGGGCAATGAGATGTGGGGTGCAAATGCTCGTCTTCTCCAATGCGCAATGAGATGTGGGGTGCGAATGCTCGTCTTCTCTAATTGGCAATGAGATGTGGGGTGCGAATGCTCGTCTTCTCTATTGGGCAATGAGATGTGTGGTGCGAATGCCCATCTTCTCCAATGGGCAATGAGATGTGCGGTGCAAATGCTCGTCTTCTCCAATGGGCAATGAGATGTCGGTTCCGAATGCTCGACCTCTCCAATGGGCAATGAGAAGTGGGGTGCGAATGCTAGTCTTCTCCAATGGGCAATGAGATGTGGGGTGTGAATGCTCGTCTTCTCCAGTGGGCAATGAGATGTGGGGTGTGAATGATTGTCTTCTCCAATGGGCAATGGATGTGGGGTGTAAATGCTTGTCATCTCCAATGGGCAATGAGATGTGGGGTGTGAATCCTCATCTTCTCCAATGGGCAATGAGATGTGGGGTATGAATGCTCATCCTCTTCAATGGGCAATGAGATGTGGGGTGCAAATGTTAGTCTTCTCAAATGGGCAATGAGATGTGGAGTGTGAATGCTCGTCTTCTCCAATGGGCAATGAGATGTGAGGTGTGAATGTTTGTCTTCTCCAATGGGCAATGAGATGTGGGGAATGCTCATCTTCTCCAATTGGCAATGAGATGTGCGGTGTGAATACTCGTCTTCTCCAATGGGCAATGAGATGTGGAGAATGCTCATCTTCTCCAATGGGCAATGAGTTGTGGGGTGTCAATCCTTGTCTTCTCCAATGGGCAATGAGATGTGGGGTGTGAATGCTCGTCTTCTTCAATGGGCAATGAGATATGGGGTGCAAATGTTAGTCTTCTCAAATGGGCAATGAGATGTGGGGTGTGAATCCTCATCTTCTCCAATGGGCAATGAGATGTGGGGTATGAATGCTCATCTTCTTCAATGGGCAATGAGATGTGGGGTGCAAATGTTAGTCTTCTCAAATGGGCAATGAGATGTGGAGTGTGAATGCTCGTCTTCTCCAATGGGCAATGAGATGTGGGGTGTGAATGCTCGTCTTCTCCAATGGGCAATGAGATGTGGAGTGTGAATGCTCGTCTTCTCCAATGGGCAATGAGATGTGGGGTGTGAATGTTTGTCTTCTCCAATTGGCAATGAGATGTGGGGTGCGAATGCCAGTCTTCTCCAATGGGCAATGAGATGTGGGGTGCGAATGCTCCTCTACTCAAATGGGCAATGAGAAGTGGGGTGTGAATGCTTGTCTTCTGCAATGGGCAAAGGGATGTGGGGTGCGAATGCTCGTCTTCTCCAATTGGCAATGAGATATGGGGTAATAATGCTCGTCTTCTCCAATGGGCAATGAGTAGTGGGGTGCGAATGCCCGTGTTCTCCAATAGCCAATGAGATGTGGGGTGCGAATGCTCGTCTTCTCCAATGGGCAATGAGATGTGGGGTGTGAATGCTGGTCTTCTCCAATGGGCAATGGATGTGGGGTGTGAATGCTGGTCTTCTCCAATGGGCAATGGATGTGGGGTGTGAATGCTGGTCTTCTCCAACGGGCAATGAGATGTGGGGTGCAAATGCTCGTCTTCTCCAATAGACAATGAGAAGTGGGGAGCGAATGCCCGTGTTCTCCAATAGCCAATGAGAAGTGGAGTGTGAACGCTTGTCTTCTGCAATGGGCAATGAGATGTGGGATGCGAATGCTCATCTACTCCACTAGGCAATGAGAAGTGGGGTGTGAATGCTTGTCTTCTGCAATGGGCAATGAGATGTGGGGTGTGAATGCTCGTCTTCTCCAATGGGTAATGAAATGTGGGCTGCGAATGCTCGTCTTCTCCAATGGGCAATGAGATGTGGGGTGCAAATGCTCGTCTTCTCCAATGCGCAATGAGATGTGGGGTGCGAATGCTCGTCTTCTCTAATTGGCAATGAGATGTGGGGTGCGAATGCTCGTCTTCTCTATTGGGCAATGAGATGTGTGGTGCGAATGCCCATCTTCTCCAATGGGCAATGAGATGTGCGGTGCAAATGCTCGTCTTCTCCAATGGGCAATGAGATGTCGGTTCCGAATGCTCGACCTCTCCAATGGGCAATGAGAAGTGGGGTGCGAATGCTAGTCTTCTCCAATGGGCAATGAGATGTGGGGTGTGAATGCTCGTCTTCTCCAGTGGGCAATGAGATGTGGGGTGTGAATGATTGTCTTCTCCAATGGGCAATGGATGTGGGGTGTAAATGCTTGTCATCTCCAATGGGCAATGAGATGTGGGGTGTGAATCCTCATCTTCTCCAATGGGCAATGAGATGTGGGGTATGAATGCTCATCCTCTTCAATGGGCAATGAGATGTGGGGTGCAAATGTTAGTCTTCTCAAATGGGCAATGAGATGTGGAGTGTGAATGCTCGTCTTCTCCAATGGGCAATGAGATGTGAGGTGTGAATGTTTGTCTTCTCCAATGGGCAATGAGATGTGGGGAATGCTCATCTTCTCCAATTGGCAATGAGATGTGGGGTGTGAATACTCGTCTTCTCCAATGGGCAATGAGATGTGGAGAATGCTCATCTTCTCCAATGGGCAATGAGTTGTGGGGTGTCAATCCTTGTCTTCTCCAATGGGCAATGAGATGTGGGGTGTGAATGCTCGTCTTCTTCAATGGGCAATGAGATATGGGGTGCAAATGTTAGTCTTCTCAAATGGGCAATGAGATGTGGGGTGTGAATCCTCATCTTCTCCAATGGGCAATGAGATGTGGGGTATGAATGCTCATCTTCTTCAATGGGCAATGAGATGTGGGGTGCAAATGTTAGTCTTCTCAAATGGGCAATGAGATGTGGAGTGTGAATGCTCGTCTTCTCCAATGGGCAATGAGATGTGGGGTGTGAATGCTCGTCTTCTCCAATGGGCAATGAGATGTGGAGTGTGAATGCTCGTCTTCTCCAATGGGCAATGAGATGTGGGGTGTGAATGTTTGTCTTCTCCAATTGGCAATGAGATGTGGGGTGCGAATGCCAGTCTTCTCCAATGGGCAATGAGATGTGGGGTGCGAATGCTCCTCTACTCAAATGGGCAATGAGAAGTGGGGTGTGAATGCTTGTCTTCTGCAATGGGCAAAGGGATGTGGGGTGCGAATGCTTGTCTTCTCCAATTGGCAATGAGATATGGGGTAATAATGCTCGTCTTCTCCAATGGGCAATGAGTAGTGGGGTGCGAATGCCCGTGTTCTCCAATAGCCAATGAGATGTGGGGTGCGAATGCTCGTCTTCTCCAATGGGCAATGAGATGTGGGGTGTGAATGCTGGTCTTCTCCAATTGGCAATGAGATGGTGGGTGCGAATGCCAGTCTTCTCCAATGGGCAATGAGATGTGGGGTGTGAATGCTCATCTTCTCCAATGGGCAATGGATGTGGGGTGTGAATGCTGGTCTTCTCCAATGGGCAAAGGATGTGGGGTGTGAATGCTGGTCTTCTCAAATGGGCAATGAGATGTGGGGTGCGAATGCTCGTCTTCTCCAATAGGCAATGAGATGTGGTGTGCAAATGCTCGTCTTCTCCAATGGGCAATGGATGTGGGGTGTGAATGCTGGTCTTCTCCAATGGGCAATGGATGTGGGGTGTGAATGCTGGTCTTCTCCAACGGACAATGAGATGTGGGGTGCAAATGCTCGTCTTCTCCAATAGACAATGAGAAGTGGGGAGCGAATGCCCGTGTTCTCCAATAGCCAATGAGAAGTGGAGTGTGAATACTTGTCTTCTGCAATGGGCAATGAGATGTGGGGTGCGAATGCTCATCTACTCCACTAGGCAATGAGAAGTGGGGTGTGAATGCTTGTCTTCTGCAATGGGCAATGAGATGTGGGGTGTGAATGCTCGTCTTCTCCAATGGGTAATGAAATGTGGGCTGCGAATGCTCGTCTTCTCCAATGGGCAATGAGATGTGGGGTGCGAATGCTCGTCTTCTCTATTGGGCAATGAGATGTGTGGTGCGAATGCCCGTCTTCTCCAATGGGCAATGAGATGTGCGGTGCGAATGCTCGTCTTCTCCAATGGGCAATGAGATGTCGGGTGCGAATGCTCGACCTCTCCAATGGGCAATGAGAAGTGGGGTGCGAATGCTCGTCTTCTCCAATGGGCAATGAGATGTGGGGTGTGAATGCTCGTCTTCTCCAATGGGCAATGAGATGTGGGGTGTGAATGATTGTCTTCTCCAATGGGCAATGGATGTGGGGTGTAAATGCTTGTCATCTCCAATGGGCGATGAGATGTGGGGTGTGAATCCTCATCTTCTCCAATGGGCAATGAGATGTGGGGTATGAATGCTCATCTTCTTCAATGGGCAATGAGATGTGGGGTGCAAATGTTAGTCTTCTCAAATGGGCAATGAGATGTGGAGTGTGAATGCTCGTCTTCTCCAATGGGCAATGAGATGTGGGGTGTGAATGTTTGTCTTCTCCAATGGTCAATGATATGTGGGGAATGCTCATCTTGTCCAATTGGCAATGAGATGTGGGGTGTGAATACTCGTCTTCTCCAATGGGCAATGAGATGTGGAGAATGCTCATCTTCTCCAATGGGCAATGAGTTGTGGGGTGTCAATCCTCGTCTTCTCCAATGGGCAATGAGATGTGGGGTGTGAATGCTCGTCTTCTTCAATGGGCAATGAGATATGGGGTGCAAATGTTAGTCTTCTCCAATGGGCAATGAGATGTGGGGTATGAATGCTCATCTTCTTCAATGGGCAATGAGATGTGGGGTGCAAATGTTAGTCTTCTCAAATGGGCAATGAGATGTGGAGTGTGAATGCCCGTCTTCTCCAATGGGCAATGAGATGTGGGGAATGCTCATCTTCTCCAATTGGCAATGAGATGTGGGATGTGAATACTCGTCTTCTCCAATGGGCAATGAGATGTGGAGAATGCTCATCTTCTCCAATGGGCAATGAGATGTGGGGTGTGAATGATGGTCTTCTCCAATTGGCAATGAGATGTGGGGTGCGAATGCCAGTCTTCTCCAATGGGCAATGAGATGTGGGGTGCGAATGCTCCTCTACTCAAATGGGCAATGAGAAGTGGGGTGTGAATGCTCGTCTTCTCCAATAGGCAATGAGATGTGGTGTGCGAATGCTCGTCTTCTCCAATGGGCAATGGATGTGGGGTGTGAATGCTGGTCTTCTCCAATGGGCAATGGATGTGGGGTGCGAATGCCCGTGTTCTCCAATAGCCAATGAGATCTGGGGTGCGAATGCTCGTCTTCTTGAATGGGCAATGAGATGTGGGGTGCGAATGCTCGTCTTCTTCAATGGGCAATGAGATGTGGGGTGTGAATGCTCATCTTCTCCAAGGCGCAATGAGATGTGGGGTGCGAATGCTTGTCTTCTTCAATAAGCAATGAGATGTGGGGTGTGTATGCTCGTCTTCTTCAATGGGCAATGAGATGTGGGGTGTGAATGCACGTCTTCTTCAATGGGCAATTAGATGTGGGGTGTGAATGCTGGTCTTCTCCAACGGGCAATGAGATGTGGGGTGCAAATGCTCGTCTTCTCCAATAGACAATGAGAAGTGGGGAGCGAATGCCCGTGTTCTCCAATAGCCAATGAGAAGTGGAGTGTGAATGCTTGTCTTCTGCAATGGGCAATGATATGTGGGGTGCGAATGCTCATCTACTCCACTAGGCAATGAGAAGTGGGGTGTGAATGCTTGTCTTCTGCAATGGGCAATGAGATGTGGGGTGCGAATGCTCGTCTTCTCCAATGGGTAATAAAATGTGGGGTGCGAATGCTCATCTTCTCCAATGGGCAATGAGATGTGGGGTGCAAATGCTCGTCTTCTCCAATGCGCAATGAGATGTGGGGTGCGAATGCTCGTCTTCTCTAATTGGCAATGAGATGTGGGGTGCGAATGCTCGTCTTCTCTAATGGGCAATGAGATGTGTGGTGCGAATGCTCGTCTTCTCCAATGGGCAATGAGATGTCGGGTGCGAATGCTCGACTTCTCCAATGGGCAATGAGAAGTGGGGTGCGAATGCTCGTCTTCTCCAATGGGCAATGAGATTTGGGGTGTGAATGCTCGTCTTCTCCAATGGGCAATGAGATGTGGGGTGTGAATGATTGTCTTCTCCAATGGGCAATGGATGTGGGGTGTAAATGCTCGTCATCTCCAATGGGCAATGAGATGTGGGGTGTGAATCCTCATCTTCTCCAATGGGCAATGAGATGTGGGGTATGAATGCTCATCTTCTTCAATGGGCAATGAGATGTGGGGTGCAAATGTTAGTCTTCTCAAATGGGCAATGAGATGTGGAGTGTGAATGCTCGTCTTCTCCAATGGGCAATGAGATGTGGGGTGTGAATGTTTGTCTTCTCCAATGGGCAATGAGATGTGGGGAATGCTCATCTTCTCCAATTGGCAATGAGATGTGGGGTGTGAATACTCGTCTTCTCCAATGGGCAATGAGATGTGGAGAATGCTCATCTTCTCCAATGGGCAATGAGTTGTGGGGTGTCAATCCTCGTCTTCTCCAATGGGCAATGAGATGTGGGGTGTGAATGCTCGTCTTCTTCAATGGGCAATGAGATATGGGGTGCAAACGTTAATCTTTTCAAATGGCAATGAGATGGTGGGTGTTAATTCTCATCTTCTTCAATGGGCAATGAGATGCGGGGTGTGAATGCTCGTCTTCTCCAATGGGCAATGAGATGCGGGGTGTGAATGCTCGTCTTCTCCAATGGGCAATGAGATGTGGGATGTGAATGTTCATCTTCTCCAATGGGCAATGAGATGTGGGGTGTGAATGCTTGTCTTCTCCAATGGGGTATGAGATGTGGGAATGCTCTTCTTCTCCAATTGGCAAAGAGATATGGGGTGTGAATACTCGTCTTCTCCAATGGGCAATGAGATGTGGAGAATGCTCATCTTCTCCAATGGGCAATGAGATGTGGGGCTTGAATGCTCGTCTTCTCCAATGGCCAGTGAGATGTATGGTGTGAATGCTCGTCTTCTCCAATGAGCAATGAGATGTGGGGTGTGAATGCTCGTCTTTTGCAATGGGCAATGAGATGTGGGGTGTTAATTCTCGTCTTCCCCAATGGGCAATGAGATGTGGGGTGATTATCTTCTCCAATGGGCAATGAGAAGTGGGGTGTGAATGCTTGTCTTCTCCAGTGGGCAATGAGATGTGGGGTGTGAATGGCCGTCTTCTCCAATGGGCAATGAGAGGTTAGGTGTGAATGCTCGTGTTCTCCAATGGGTAATGAGATGTGGGGTGTGAATGATCGTCTTTTCCAATGGGCAATGGATGTGGGGTCAGAATGCTCGTCTTCTCCATTGTGCAACGAGATCTGGGATGTGAATCCTTGTCTTCTCCAATGGGCAATGAGATGTGGGGTGTGAATGCTCGTCTTCTGCAATGGGCAATGAGATTTGGGGTGTGAATGCTCGTCTTCTCCAATGGGCAATGAGATGTGGGGTGATCATCTTCTCAATGGGCTATGAGAAGTGGGGTGTGAATGTTTGTCTTCTCCAGTGGGCAATGAGATGTGAGGTGTGAATGTCCATCTTCTCCAATGGGCAATGAGATGTTAGGTGTGAATGTTCGTGTTCGCCAAAGGGCAATGAGATATGGGGTGTGAATGATCGTCTTCTCCAATGGGCAATGGATATGGGGTGTGAATGCTCGTCTTCTCCAATGGGCAATGAAATGTGGGGTGTGAATCCTTGTCTTCTCCAATGGGCAATGAGATGTGGGTTGTGAATGCTCGTCTTCTTCAATGGCCAATGAGATGTGAGGTGTAAATGCTCGTCTTCTCTAATGGGCAATGAGATGTGTGGTGCGAATGCTCGTCTTCTCCAATGGGCAATGAGATGTGGGGTGTGAATGCTCGACCTCTCCAATGGGCAATGAGAAGTGGGGTGTGAATGCACGTCTTCTCCAATGGGCAATGAGATCTGGGAAGTGAATGCTCTTCTTCTCCAATAGGCACTGAGATGTGGGGTGTTGCGGTTCAAGGAGGTTGCTCTCATAATATGTGTGACATGTTGGACCTGTGTCCATTTACTCAGTGTGGCGCTGGGATCAGGAGGGTATCTTCTACATCGCCCCTGATAGGTTGCTGTTTCCTTCAAGCTGGTTGGTTGAATAGCAAAGCCGTGAGCAGTTTCCTGAACGTTTGGTGGTTCACTTCCAGGCAGAGAGGTTTAGGTAGGGTGTTCCACAGTTATGTGGCCAGAAAGGTGAATGGCGATGCCACGTGTTGTTTCTTATTGAAGTAAGTGACCAGTGAAGCATTTCTGGGTCTTAGCTTTGAAATGAAAAATCCTTTCTTCGACGGGCAGCCAGTGGAGGATATGTGGTCCTGGTGTGATATGTTCAAATCTCTTCATTTGAGGAATAGTCTCGGCAGAGGCCTTTTGGAATCTTTATAGTTTGGTCATCAAGTAGTCTGAGATAGAGTCTAGTCTGTGGGTGAATGTTAAGTAAGGTAAGCAGCAGTGCAGAGAGTGTTAGTGGATAAAGCATCTTCGGACATGCGGTTCACGTGTGAGGGTATTGTCCGTTGTGGTTCCGAGACTCCTTACCAGGATGGGACGCATGCTGTGTGGAAGGAGAGGGGATATGACTGAGTCCGGGTGAATTAGGGAGGTGAGGGCAGCAAAAGGGTGCTTACTCTGGCATTAGAGTGCCAATGAACAGGGAATGGAGGGTCATCCGCAACAAGCAAAACTCTCACCATGGCCGCACCATGCATGAAGCATTTGAAGAGCTCTGCGCTCCTAATCTTGTGCTACACCGAATCGCTGCGTGTTCGTTGCAGCGGCTGGCATGCACAGTATCCTTGCTGCACTCCAGATTGCATCAGCAGGAAAATAAATGCGACAAGAGCAATATCAACAGGAAACCCTCCATCCAGCGGAGGAATTGCTGGCATCAGTGGCCATGTCCAATGGACCAGGAATTAATCGTCTAGGCTTGGGCGGGAAAATCAGGATCATAGACCATGGATACCCAAGAAGTCTGGGTCAAGAAGGGTTGGTGTCCTTTCCTCGCCAGGATGGGCGCTGACGCGCATCCTCCCACAGCGCAGATCATCAACCAAGCCCACCCACAATCCTAATGCCTCACCGTCTCCTGCACGCTATGCGCCCTCGCCGCCTGCCGCTTTGCTTTTATATGGCGGCCATGTTTTTCCTTCTCCACTGACTGACCCGCTCTTCCTGCTTACGGGGCAGCCTTTATACGCCCAGACTCTCCGTGTTCATCCTTGTCTTTGCCCTGTAAGTGGGCTGCCCACCGCATCAAGTCTTGCCCACACTTCAAATTTGTACTCCAACAAACTTTTTGGAGGGGGGGGGGCTGATCCTGCTGTTGCTTCTCCAAGACCATCTGTACCCCATTCTTCTCTGCAACCCCTCCTGCGGTCATCCTCAGACTCATGCTAGTACTGCCCGCGTAGCAAACTGCTGTTCGGAGCAATTTTGCCATTATTGACCGTACTGGCGGTGTTCTGCTCTTTTTGATGCCTGCCTGTAATCTGTTGGACTATCAAGGGGCATAACCCCAGTTAAGAACCATTGCAATATAGACCATTCTGCAACCAAGTTACCAACTGGAGAAGGACACATGGGGTGGAGTGAAGGCCACCTCCCGCATTGCCGGTTCTTAAGCCCATCCTTTTTCAATTTGCATTTTGGGGGACCCCCCCCCCCACACAGTGGCCTGTCCAGACTCTTTTGACTGGGGTGGAGCACTGACTTATGCAGGGGTGGCATGAAGTACAAGCATGCACACATATAATGATAATAGTTTAGGATAATGGGGTGGCCAATCAGATTCCGGGGGTAGCTAGGCCACTCCCTGCATACGCCACACCCTCATCCTGCTGCCTCACACCCTGCCCCCACCACTTATGCTGTCTACTCCGTTTGATGCAGCCTTTTGTGTCTGAGCCCACAATTGCTGCATCTATTTCTCAGCAAAGGCTTCCGGCAACTGATAGAAGATTCAATATACATGCTCTGCGTAACTCCCTAGGGGAAAGGGGAAAGAGGGGTGTTGAGCTAGCGGGGGTCCGGTCCCAAGGGTTCACATACCTGATAGAGCAAGAGTGAGGAGGTGGAATTGCCACGGGTCAGTGTACTCAGGCTCACCCTCATCTGGACACCAGAGGAGTGTGGTCTCATGAACTGGCGATTCTGTGGTCTGATGACAATTTACGCACCCAGCTTCCTCGGCGAGAAACTCAGCATCTCTGGCGGACATCGCACCACCAGGAGCCAGGAGACATGCAGACTCGAAATCCGCCGCTGCAGAAAAGAAAGGACCAGTAAACAAGATGCCTCTGCCCCAAGACTATGGAACCTCCTCCCTGTCATCATCAGACTCGCCCCCACGCTCCTGCAATTCAGAAAAGAACTCAAGGCCCACCTCTCCAAGGCGTCTCTCCTCAACACCGAGGCCATCACCTCACCCTTCGCGCCACCTGACTTGCTAGACGCTGGCCGCCCCTCTCCTCCCCGCCACCCGGTACAGCCGTGCCCCTCTGTACCCACCCCTGCGGTATATCTGCTCTGTTACCTCTGAAGAGCGCTCTGGTGCTTCTTGGAGCTAGATCCGCCCTCCATAAACACTGCAATAATATTAAAAATAATAATAGCTGATGAGCGGCGAGGGCCGATGGATTTTAATCACAGCTTATCCGCTTGAAAATAGTTTGATCCTAGCAAATGAATATATGTCCCTCATATAACTTATATTACAAAATAGGGATATTTCAAGCTTTATGACAGCGTTTAATGTCGCATGGCACCGCATCTGTACCGGAAATAGAGGTATTCATATGACACTATGTAAATGATGGCAATGGAAACATGCCCTCAAAGGTCATTTTCAGAAACAGCAACATGGAAAGCAACATGGATGACATTAATATCAGAACGAACTACATTGAAAGAAAACAGCGCTTTGAAGCTCTGAATTATGCACATGGCGCTCATTTCATTTTCAATAAACCACCGGAGCAACAGAAGCAGGTAACTAACAAAGGGGGGGGGGCGCAGAGTATGCCTGTTGGAAGCCCACAAAGTGGAGCCACGGGCAACAGGCACAACACACAGAGACGAGACTATGGTGACCAGATTTAAAAAGTAAAAAATCGTGACAGGGCAAATAACATAAAAGGAGGACTAATTCTTGCAAGTGGCTGTCCAGGTACTACACTACAGTAGCTTTTGGAGGAGAAGGGGTTTTATGTGTTACTGTTCAAATAAACACATATAGTAATTAATTTATAACAAACTAACACTATCTTAAGTTGAAAATGCAGCATTTCTTCTGTGCCTGCCTGCCTGCCAGCTATGAAGACCTACTACCAAAGAACAAGGACCACTGCAGTTTCCAATGGGAACATAATCTTGAGAAAGGGGGACAGAGCTACAAACCCCGGGACAGTAACGAAGCATGAGGCTGCCCTAATGACGACTTCGGGGAGGGCGCGCCCCCACGCTCTGCTCCCCATAGCTGGGGTCTGAAGTGTCATGAACACTGGTAGCAGGGACAGGATCCAGGATACACGTGTGCCGCCATGCACAGGTGTGACAAATCACACACAGCCACTTTAGCTATTCATCTGCAGAGTTTCAGCATCATCTATGCTATGTCCTCTATGTTATGTGTCCTTTTTAGGTCTGGTTTTCCCCCAGGTGGAGGCCCAACGCACCATCTACGGGCAAGTACAGGTGCTTTGAAACAACTCTGGTGGTGACTCGACGCTTTACGGGAGCACGCTAACATAACAGAGCACACGTACCACACCAGTGGCTTCTTGCAACTAAAGCAGCCAGCCTTCAGGACATGAAGGGTGAAAACTTAAAGCGCTTTGGCGTAAAGCGCTATATAAATTCAATAAACATAAACATAAAACTTAAGGGGAGGCATCATAGCAACCCTACTGTGCATTTTGGAATAGCTAAATACATAAATGTGGCACACACATACCTCAATATATAGTGAACAGATAAGAGAGTGAACCACAACGTGAAAGACAACTGAGGCGGGCATTTTCCAAAATGGCCACCAGGAAGGTAAATCCGCTGTTACAAGTGCTAACTGCATAACAACATCAGGTTCGGATCATGGCCTATGCAACATCAGGTTCAGATCATATCCTATACAGTGCCAAGTACGGCTTGTGGCCTATGCAACTTCAGGTTCGGATCGTAGCCTATGCAACGCCAGGTACGGATCATGTCCTATGCAACTTCAGGTTCGGATCGTGGCCTATGCAACTTCAGGTTCGGATCGTAGCCTATGCAGCGCCAGGTACGGATCGTAGCCTATGCAACTTCAGGTTCAGATCGTAGCCTATGCAACGCAGGTTCGAAGCGTGGGCTATGCAACATCAGGTTCGGATCGTAGCCTACTTAACGTCCGTCAGGTTCAGATCGTAGCCTCTGCAACGCCAGGTATGGATCGTGGCATATGCAACATCAGGTTTGGATGGTGGCCTATGTAACATCAGGTTCGGATCGTAGCCTCTGCAACTTCAGTTTCGAATGGTGGCCTATGCAACATCAGGTTCAGATCGTGGCCTATGCAACTTCCGGTTCAGATCATAGCCTATGCAACGCCAGGTACGGATGGTGTCCAATGCAACTTCAGGTTCAGATCGTGGCCTATGCAACTTCAGGTACGGATCGTGTCCTATGCAACTTCAGGTTCGGATCGTAGCCTCTGCAACGCCAGGTACGGATTGTGGCCTATGCAACTTCAGGTTCGGATGGTGGCCTATGCAACATCAGGTTCGGATCGTGGCCTATGCAACTTCAGGTTCAGATCATAGCCCATGCAACGCCAGGTACGGATCGTGTCCTATGCAACTTCAGATTCAGATCGTGGCGTATGCAACTTATGGTTCGGATCGTAGCCTATGCAACGCTAGGTACGGATCGTGTCCTATGCAACGTCAGGTTCGGATTGTGGCCTATGCAACTTCAGGTTCGGATCGTAGCCTCTCAAAGCCAGGTACGGATCGTGGCCTATGCAACTTCAGTTTTGGGTGGTGGCCTATGTAACATGAGGTTTCGATTGTGGTCTATGCAACGCCAGGTTCGGATCGTAGCCTACTCAACGTCCGTCAAGTTTGGATCGTGGCCTATGCACCATCAGGTTCGGATCATGTCCTATGCAACATCAGGTTCGGATCTTAGCCTATGCAGCGCCGGGTACGGATCGTGGCCTATACAACTTCAGGTTCAGATCATAGGCTATGCAACGCCATGTTCGGATCGTGGCCTATGCAACATCAGGTTTGGATCGTGGCCTACTTAACGTCCGTCAGGTTTGGATCGTGGCCTATGCAACATCAGCTTCGGATCATGGCCTATGCAACATCAGGTTTGGATCGTGGCCTACTTAACGTCCGTCAGGTTTGGATCGTGGCCTATGCAACTTCAGGTTTGGATCGTAGCCTATGCAACGCCAGGTACGGATCATGTCCTATGCAACTTCAGGTTCAGATCGTGGCCTATGCAACTTCAGGTTCGGATCGTGGCCTATGCAACTTCAGGTTCGGATCGTAGCCTATGCCGCGCCAGGTACGGATCGTGGCCTATGCAACTTCAGGTTCGGATCGTAGTCTATGCAACGCAGGTCCGAAGCGTGGCCTATGCAACATCAGGTTCGGATCGTAGCCTACTTAACCTCCGTCAGGTTCATATCGTAGCCTCTGCAATGCCAGGTATGGATCGTGGCCTATGCAACATCAGGTTCGGATCGTGGCCTATGCAACTTCAGGTTCGGATCATAGCCTCTGCAATGCCAGGTACGGATCGTGGCCTATGCAACTTCAGTTTCGAATGGTGGCCTATGCAACATCAGGTTCAGATCGTGGCCTATGCAACTTCAGGTTCAGATCATAGCCTATGCAACGCCAGGTACGGATGGTGTCCAATGCAACTTCAGGTTCAGATCGTGGCCTATGCAACTTCAGGTTCCGATCGTAGCTTATGCAACACCAGGTACGGATCGTGTCCTATGCAACTTCAGGTTCGGATCGTAGCCTATGCAACTTCAGGTTCGGATTGGTACCTATGCAAAGCTAGGTACAGATCGTGTCCTATGCAACTACAGGCTCGGATCGTGGCCTATGCAACTACAGGCTCGGATCGTGGCCTATGCAACTTCAGGTTCGGATCGTAGCCTCTGCAACGCCAGGTACGGATCGTGGCCTATGCAACTTCAGTTTCGAATGGTGGCCTATGCAACATCAGGTTCAGATCATGGCCTATGCAACTTCAGGTTCAGATCATAGCCTATGCAACGCCAGGTACAGATGGTGTCCAATGCAACTTCAGGTTCAGATTGTGGCCTATGCAACTTCAGGTTCGGATCATAGCTTATGCAACGCCAGGTACGGATCGTGTCCTATGCAACTTCAGGTTCGGATCGTAGCCTCTGCAACGCCAGGTACGGATCGTGGCCTATGCAACTTCAGTTTCGAATGGTGGCCTATGCAACATCAGGTTCAGATCATGGCCTATGCAACTTCAGGTTCGGATCGTAGCCTCTGCAACGCCAGGTACGGATCGTGGCCTATGCAACTTCAGTTTCGAATGGTGGCCTATGCAACATCAGGTTCAGATCATGGCCTATGCAACTTCAGGTTCAGATCATAGCCTATGCAACGCCAGGTACAGATGGTGTCCAATGCAACTTCAGGTTCAGATTGTGGCCTATGCAACTTCAGGTTCGGATCATAGCTTATGCAACGCCAGGTACGGATCGTGTCCTATGCAACTTCAGGTTCGGATCGTAGCCTCTGCAACGCCAGGTACGGATCGTGGCCTATGCAACTTCAGTTTCGAATGGTGGCCTATGCAACATCAGGTTTAGATCATGGCCTATGCAACTTCAGGTTCAGATCATAGCCTATGCAACGCCAGGTACAGATGGTGTCCAATGCAACTTCAGGTTCAGATTGTGGCCTATGCAACTTCAGGTTCGGATCATAGCTTATGCAACGCCAGGTACGGATCATTGTCCTATGCAACTTCAGGTTCGGATCGTAGCCTCTGCAACGCCAGGTACGGATCGTGGCCTATGCAACTTCAGGTTCGGATGGTGGCCTATGCAACATCAGGTTCGGATCGTGGCCTATGCAACTTCAGGTTCACATGATAGCCCATGCAACGCCAGGTACGGATCGTGTCCAATGCAACTTCAGATTCAGATCGTGGCCTATGCAACTTAAAGTTCGGATCGTGTCCTATGCAACTACAGGTTCGGATCGTGGCCTATGCAACTACAGGTTCGGATCGTGTCCTATGCAACTACAGGTTCGGATCGTGGCCTATGCAACTACAGGTACGGATCGTGGCCTATGCAACTTCAGGATCAGATCATAGCCTATGCAACGGCAGGTACGGATTGTGTCCAATGCAACTTCAGGTTCAGATCGTGGCCTATGCAACTTCCTGTTCGGATCGTGGCCTATGCAACTTCAGGTTCGGATCGTGGCCTATGCAACGCTACGTACGGATCAAGGCCTATGCAAGTTCAGGTTTAGATCATAGCCCATGCAACGCCAGGTACGGATCGTGTCCTATGCAACTTCAGATTCAGATCGTGGCCTATGCAACTTAAGGTTCGGATCGTGTCCTATGCAACTACAGGTTCGGATCGTGTCCTATGCAACTACAGGTTCGGATCGTGGCCTATGCAACTACAGGTACGGATCGTGGCCTATGCAACTTCAGGATCAGATCATAGCCTATGCAACGGCAGGTACGGATTGTGTCCAATGCAACTTCAGGTTCAGATCGTGGCCTATGCAACTTCATGTTCGGATCGTGGCCTATGCAACTTCAGGTTCGGATCGTGGCCTATGCAACGCTAGGTACGGATCAAGGCCTATGCAACTTCAGGTTCAGATCATAGCCTATGCAACGCCAGGTACGGATGGTGTCCAATGCAACTTCAGGTTCAATTCGTGGCCTATGCAACTTCAGGTTCCGATCGTAGCTTATGCAACACCAGATACGGATCGTGTCCTATGCAACTTCAGGTTCGGATCGTAGCCTATGCAACTTCAGGTTCGGATTGGTACCTATGCAAAGCTAGGTACAGATCGTGTCCTATGCAACTACAGGCTCGGATCGTGGCCTATGCAACTACAGGCTCAGATCGTGGCCTATGCAACTTCAGGTTCGGATCGTAGCCTCTGCAACGGCAGGTACGGATCGTGGCCTATGCAACTTCAGTTTCGAATGGTGGCCTATGCAACATCAGGTTCAGATCCTGGCCTATGCAACTTCAGGTTCAGATCATAGCCTATGCAACGCCAGGTACAGATGGTGTCCAATGCAACTTCAGGTTCAGATTGTGGCCTATGCAACTTCAGGTTCGGATCATAGCTTATGCAACGCCAGGTACGGATCGTGTCCTATGCAACTTCAGGTTCGGATCGTAGCCTCTGCAACGCCAGGTACGGATCGTGGCCTATGCAATTTCAGGTTCGGATGGTGGCCTATGCAACATCAGGTTCGGATCGTGGCCTATGCAACTTCAGGTTCACATGATAGCCCATGCAACGCCAGGTACGGATCGTGTCCAATGCAACTTCAGATTCAGATCGTGGCCTATGCAACTTAAGGTTCGGATCGTGTCCTATGCAACTACAGGTTCGGATCGTGGCCTATGCAACTACAGGTTCGGATCGTGTCCTATGCAACTACAGGTTCGGATCGTGGCCTATGCAACTACAGGTACGGATCGTGGCCTATGCAACTTCAGGATCAGATCATAGCCTATGCAACGGCAGGTACGGATTGTGTCCAATGCAACTTCAGGTTCAGATCGTGGCCTATGCAACTTCATGTTCGGATCGTGGCCTATGCAACTTCAGGTTCGGATCGTGGCATATGCAACGCTAGGTACGGATCAAGGCCTATGCAAGTTCAGGTTTAGATCATAGCCCATGCAATGCCAGGTACGGATCGTGTCCTATGCAACTTCAGATTCAGATCGTGGCCTATGCAACTTAAGGTTCGGATCGTGTCCTATGCAACTACAGGTTCGGATAGTGGCCTATGCAACTACAGGTTCGGATCGTGGCCTATGCAACTTCAGGTTCGGATCGTAGCCTCTCAACGCCAGGTACGGATCGTGGCCTATGCAACTTCAGGATCAGATCATAGCCTATGCAACGGCAGGTACGGATTGTGGCCTATGCAACTTCAGGTTCGGATCATGGCTATGCAACTTCAGGTTCGGATCGTGGCCTATGCAACTTCAGGTTCGGATCATGGCCTATGCAACTTCAGGTTCGATCGTAGCCTCTGCAACACCAGGTACGGATTGTGGCCTATGCAACTTCAGGTTCGGATCATGGCTATGCAACTTCAGGTTCGGATCGTGGCCTATGCAACTTCAGGTTCGGATCATGGCCTATGCAACTTCAGGTTCGATCGTAGCCTCTGCAACACCAGGTACGGATCGTGGCCTATGCAACTTCAGTTTCGGAGGTTGGCCTATGCAACATCAGGTTCGGATCGTGGCCTATGCAACTTCAGGTTCAGATCATAGCCTATGCAACGCCAGGTACGGATCGTGTCCAATGCAACTTCAGGTTCAGATCGTGGCCTATGCAACTTCAGGTTCGGATCATAGCCCATGCAACGCCAGGTACGGATCATGTCCTATGCAACTTCAGATTCAGATCATGGTCTATGCAACGTTAGGTTCGGATCGTAGCCTATGTAACGCCAGGTGCGGATTGTGTCCTATGCAACTACAGGTTCGGATCGTGGCCTATGCAACGCTAGGTACGGATCGTGGCCTATGCAACTTCAGGTTTGGATCATAGCCTATGCAACGCCAGGTACGGATTGTGTCCTATGCAACTTTAGGTTCGGATTGTGGCCTATGCAACTTCAGGTTCAGGTCGTGGCCTATGCAACTTCAGGTTCGGATCGTGGCCTATGCAACTTCAGGTTCGGATCGTGGCCTATGCAACGCTAGGTACGGATCGTGGCCTATGCAACTTCAGGTTTGGATCATAGCCTATGCAACGCCAGGTACGGATTGTGTCCTATGCAACTTTAGGTTCGGATTGTGGCCTATGCAACTTCAGGTTCAGGTCGTGGCCTATGCAACTTCAGGTTCGGATCGTGGCCTATGCAACTTCAGGTTCGGATCGTGGCCTATGCAACTTCAGGTTCGGATGGTAGCCTCTGCAACACCAGGTACAGATCGTGGCCTATGCAACTTCAGTTTCGGAGGTTGGCCTATGCAACATCAGGTTCGGATCGTGGCCTATGCAACTTCAGGTTCAGATCATAGCCTATGCAATGCCAGGTACGGATAGTGTCCAATGCAACTTCAGGTTCAGATCGTGGCCTATGCAACTTCAGGTTTGGATCGTAGCCTATGCAACGCCAGGTACGGATCGTGGCGTATGCAACTTCAGGTTCGGATCGTAGCCTATGTAACGCCAGGTGCGGATTGTGTCCTATGCAACTACATGTTCGGATCAAGGCCTATGCAACTTCAGGTTCAGATCGTGGCCTATGTAACTTCAGGTTCGGATCGTGGCCTATGCAACTTCAGGTTCGGATCGTGGCCTATGCAACGCTAGGTACGGATCGTGGCCTATGCAACTTCAGGTTTGGATCATAGCCTATGCAACGCCAGGTACGGATTGTGTCCTATGCAACTTTAGGTTCGGATTGTGGCCTATGCAACTTCAGGTTCAGGTCGTGGCCTATGCAACTTCAGGTTCGGATCGTGGCCTATGCAACTTCAGGTTCGGATCGTGGCCTATGCAACTTCAGGTTCAGATCGTAGCCTCTGCAACACCAGGTACAGATCGTGGCCTATGCAACTTCAGTTTCGGAGGTTGGCCTATGCAACATCAGGTTCGGATCGTGGCCTATGCAACTTCAGGTTCAGATCATAGCCTATGCAACGCCAGGTACGGATCGTGTCCAATGCAACTTCAGGTTCAGATCGTGGCCTATTCAACTTCAGGTTTGGATCGTAGCCTATGTAACGCCAGGTGCGGATTGTGTCCTATGCAACTACAGGTTTGGATCAAGGCCTATGTAACTTCAGGTTCGGATCGTGGCCTATGCAACTTCAGGTTCGGATCGTGGCCTATGCAACGCTAGGTACGGATCGTGGCCTATGCAACTTCAGGTTTGGATCATAGCCTATGCAACGCCAGGTACGGATTGTGTCCTATGCAACTTTAGGTTCGGATTGTGGCCTATGCAACTTCAGGTTCAGGTCGTGGCCAATGCAACTTCAGGTTCGGATCGTGGCCTATGCAACTTCAGGTACGGATCGTGGCCTATGCAACTTCAGGTTCGGATCGTAGCCTCTGCAACACCAGGAACAGATCGTGGCCTATGCAACTTCAGTTTCGGAGGTTGGCCTATGCAACATCAGGTTCGGATCGTGGCCTATGCAACTTCAGGTTCAGATCATAGCCTATGCAACGCCAGGTACGGATTGTGTCCAATGCAATTTCAGGTTCAGATCGTGGCCTATGCAACTTCAGGTTCAGATCGTGGCCTATGCAACGCCAGGTACGGATTGTGTCCAATGCAACTTCAGGTTTGGATCATAGCCTATGCAACACCAGGTACGGATTGTGTCCTATGCAACTTTAGGTTCGGATCGTGGCCTATGCAACTTCAGGTTCAGATCGTGGCCTATGCAACTTCAGGTTCGGGTCGTGGCCTATGCAACTTCAGGTTCGGATCATGGCCTATGCAACTTCAGGTTCGATCGTAGCCTCTGCAACACCAGGAACAGATCGTGGCCTATGCAACTTCAGTTTCGGAGGTTGGCCTATGCAACATCAGGTTCGGATCGTGTCCTATGCAACTTCAGGTTCAGATCATAGCCTATGCAACGCCAGGTACGGATTGTGTCCAATGCAACTTCAGGTTCAGATCGTGGCCTATGCAACTTCAGGTTCAGATCGTGGCCTATGCAACGCCAGGTACGGATCGTGTCCAATGCAACTTCAGGTTTGGATCATAGCCTATGCAACACCAGGTACGGATTGTGTCCTATGCAACTTTAGGTTCGGATCGTGGCCTATGCAACTTCAGGTTCAGATCGTGGCCTATGCAACTTCAGGTTCGGGTCGTGGCCTATGCAACTTCAGGTTCGGATCATGGCCTATGCAACTTCAGGTTCGATCGTAGCCTCTGCAACACCAGGTACGGATCTTGGCCTATGCAACTTCAGTTTCGGAGGTTGGCCTACGCAACATCAGGTCCGGATCGTGGCCTATGCAACTTCAGGTTCAGATCATAGCCTATGCAACGCCAGGTACAGATCGTGTCCAATGCAACTTCAGGTTCAGATCATAGCCTATGCAACGCCAGGTACGGATTGTGTCCAATGCAACTTCAGGTTCAGATCGTGGCCTATGCAACTTCAGGTTTGGATCGTAGCCTATGCAACGCCAGGTACGGATCGTGGCCTATGCAACTTCAGGTACGGATCGTGGCCTATCCAACTTCAGGTTCGGATCGTTGCCTATGCAACTTCAGGTTCGGATCGTAGCCTCTGCAACGCCAGGTACGGATCGTGGCCTATACAACTTCAGGTTCGGATCGTAGCCTCTGCAACGCCAGGTACGGATCGTGGCCTATACAACTTCAGGTTTGGATGGTGGCCTATGCAACATCAGATTCGGATTGTGGCCTATGCAACTTCAGGTTCTGATCATAGCCCATGCAACGCCAGGTACGGATTGTGGCCTTTGCAACTTCAGGTTTAGATCATAGCCTATGCAACGCCATGTTCGGATCGTGGCCTATGCAACATCAGGTTTGGATCGTGGCCTACTTAACGTCCCTCAGGTTCAGATCGTGGCCTATGCAACATCAGGTACAGATCGTGGCATATGCAACATCAGGCTCGGATCATGGCCTATGCAACTTCAGGTTCGGATCGTGGCCTATGCAACTTCAGGTTCGGATCGTGGCCTCTGCAACGCCAGGTATGGATCGTGGCCTCTGCAACGGCAGGTATGGATCGTGGCCTCTGCAACGGCAGGTATGGATCGTGGCCTCTGCAACGCCAGGTACGGATCGTGGCCTATGAAACTTCAGTTTCGGATGGTGGCCTATGCAACATCAGGTTCGGATCGTGGCCTATGCAACTACAGGTTCAGATCGTGGCCTATGCAACTACAGGTTCGGATCGTGGCCTATGCAACGCCAGGTACGGATCGTGTCCAATGCAACTTCAGGTTCGGATCGTGTCCTATGCAACTTCAGGTTCGGATCGTGGCCTATGCAACTTCAGGTTCGGATCGTAGCCTATGCAACGCTAGGTACGGATCGTGGCCTATGCAACTTCAGGTTTGATCGTAGCCTATGCAACGCCAGGTACGGATCGTGTCCAATGCAACTTCAGGTTCAGATCGTGGCCTATGCAACTTCAGGTTCGGATCATAGCCCATGCAACGCCAGGTACGGATCATGTCCCATGCAACTTCAGATTCAGATCATGGTCTATGCAACTTCAGGTTCGGATCGTAGCCTATGTAACGCCAGGTGCGGATTATGTCCTATGCAACTACAGGTTCGGATCAAGGCCTATGCAACTTCAGGTTCAGATCGTGGCCTATGTAACTTCAGGTTCAGATCGTGGCCTATGCAACTTCAGGTTCGGATCGTGGCCTATGCAACGCTAGGTACGGATCGTGGCCTATGCAACTTCAGGTTTGGATCATAGCCTATGCAACGCCAGGTACGGATTGTGTCCTATGCAACTTTAGGTTCGGATTGTGGCCTATGCAACTTCAGGTTCGGATCGTGGCCTATGCAACTTCAGGTTCGGATCGTAGCCTCTGCAACACCAGGTACAGATCGTGGCCTATGCAACTTCAGTTTCAGAGGTTGGCCTATGCAACATCAGGTTCGGATCGTGGCCTATGCAACTTCAGGTTCAGATCATAGCCTATGCAACGCCAGGTACGGATCGTGTCCAATGCAACTTCAGGTTCAGATCGTGGCCTATGCAACTTCAGGTTTGGATCGTAGCCTATGCAACGCCAGGTATGGATCGTGGCCTATGCAACGCCAGGTATGGATCGTGGCCTATGCAACACCAGGTTCGGATCGTAGCCTATGTAACGCTAGGTGCGGATTGTGTCCTATGCAACTACAGGTTCGGATCAAGGCCTATGCAACTTCAGGTTCAGATCGTGGCCTATGTAACTTCAGGTTCGGATCGTGGCCTATGCAACTTCAGGTTTGGATCATAGCCTATGCAACGCCAGGTACGGATTGTGTCCTATGCAACTTTAGCTTCAGATTGTGGCCTATGCAACTTCAGGTTCAGGTCATGGCCTATGCAACTTCAGGTTCGGATCGTGGCCTATGCAACTTCAGGTTCGGATCGTGGCCTATGCAACTTAAGGTTCGGATCGTAGCCTCTGCAACACCAGGTACAGATCGTGGCCTATGCAACTTCAGTTTCGGAGGTTGGCCTATGCAACATCAGGTTCGGATCGTGGCCTATGCAACTTCAGGTTCAGATCATAGCCTATGCAAAGCCAGGTACGGATTGTGTCCAATGCAACTTCAGGTTCAGATCGTGGCCTATGCAACTTCAGGTTTGGATCGTAGCCTATGCAACGCCAGGTACGGATCGTGGCCTATGCAACTTCAGGTTCGGATCGTGGCCTATCCAACTTCAGGTTCGGATCGTGGCCTATCCAACTTCAGGTTCGGATCGTTGCCTATCCAACTTCAGGTTCGGATCGTAGCCTCTGCAACGCCAGGTACGGATCGTGGCCTATGCAACTTCAGGTTTGGATGGTGGCCTATGCAACTTCAGGTTCTGATCATAGCCCATGCAACGCCAGGTACGGATCGTGGCCTTTGCAACTTCAGGTTTAGATCATAGCCTATGCAACACCATGTTCGGATCGTGACTTATGTTGGGAATATTAGCTTAATGCGCCAACACGCAGGAAAGTCTCAGCAGATTCTAGGAACTTTTCCTGCAAGTCCCAGCATGCAGTGTTTCCCTCTTTGGTCTCTGTCTCCACAGTCATGTGATCCGTTTCTCTATCGACCTGCGAACTAGACACTCAGTCTGGTGAAGCCTGGGGCCTTCGCCTTCATGATGTTACATCAGGTAGTGCACGCTGGTGGAGAGCACCCCGAGATCACTGAGTGTTCCCTGATCTCCCCTAATTTCTGCGATGTAGCCCTCAGCAGGCTTTCGCCTTCCTGGCCCAGTCTTCCACTAATCCTCACCAGGCAGGGTCTACACTATAGCAGGGAGTTGGTCCTCCCTCCAGCTCTCTGCTTCCAGCACAGAGGCACAGTCTCTGGCCCTGATGTCAGAGGACCCGGCTCTTTCATAATGCACCTGATTATTTCGTTTGGTCAATAATTGCCCTAATTGGCTATCTGCTATCACTGATTGTGATTGGTCAGTTCTTTGTTTCTCTAGTTCTTCTCCGCGTGATGTCTGGCTTTTCCTGAAAGCTCGCCAGTGGTCCTTGATCATATCTTTGTTGGTGATTAGTTGCAATTAGTGTTGCTGAGGATGCAACCTAGGGCTAAAAAACCTAGTCCGCCATCTTGAAGTCAGGCAGATATACAGTGTTTAGTGCACAGCTTTGCAGGGTGTAGTGCTAGCCTCCCGGCCTCTCCATGCCCCATGCAGGGGACGGCATTTGTGACTTTGCGCTTTTGATAGCGAGGCCCAGTACAGGGGGCTGCATCTGTAACTTTGCACTTTACTTAGCGAGTCCCTGTACAGGGGACTGCATCTGTAACTTTGCGCTTTACTTAGCAAGGCCCCGTACAGGGGACTGCATCTGTAAGTTTGTGCTTTAGTTAGCGAGGCCCCGTACAGGGGACTGCATCTATAACTTTGCGCTTTAGTTAGCGAGGCCCCGTACAGGGGACTATATCTGTAACTTTGCACTTTAGTTAGCGAGGCCCCGTACAGGGGACCGCATCTGTAACTTTGCGCTTTAGTTCGCGAGGCCCCGTAGAGGGGACTGCATCTGTAACTTTGCGCTTTAGTTCGCGAGGCCCCGTACAGGTGATTGCATCTGTTAGCGAGGCGCCATACAGGGGACCGCATCTGTAACTTTACGCTTTAGTTAGCGAAGCCCCGTACAGGTGACAGCATCTGTAACTTTGCACTTTAGTTAGCGAGGCCCCGTACAGAGGACCGCATCTTTAACTTTGCGCTTTAGTTCGCGAGGCCCCGTAGAGGGGACTGCATCTGTAACTTTGCGCTTTAGTTCGCGAGGCCCCGTACAGATGATTGCATCTGTTAGCGAGGCCCCATACAGGGGACCGCATCTGTAACTTTACGCTTTAGTTAGCGAAGCCCCGTACAGGTGACAGCATCTGTAACTTTGTACTTTAGTTAGCGAGGCCCCGTACAGAGGACCGCATCTTTAACTTTGCGCTTTAGTTAACGAGGCCCCGTACAGGTGACAGCATCTGTAACTTTGCACTTTAGTTAGCGAGGCCCCGTACAGGGGACGGCATCTGTAAGTTTGCGCTTTAGTTAGCGAGGCCCAGTACAGGGGACAGCATCTGTAACTTTGTGCTTTAGATAGCGAGGCCCCATTCAGGTGACGGCATCTGCAACTTTGTGCTTTAGTTAGCGAGGCCCCGTACAGGGGACGGCATCTGTAACTTTGTGCTTTAGTTAGCGAGGCCCAGTACAGGGGACAGCATCTGTAACTTTGTGCTTTAGTTAGCGAGGCCCCGTACAGATGACTGCATCTGTAACTTTGTGCTTTAGTTCGTGAGACCCCGTACAGATGACTGCATCTGTAACTTTGTGCTTTAGTTAGCCAGACCCCGTACAGGAGAGCACGGAGAGAAAGGTGCACATTCCCAAAACCAAAGAAACGCTGTGTGCACCACAGTCACAACCAATAACACTGTGTAAAAGCCCAGCAAAGAGAGACAGGTACACATTCCCAAACGCAAAGAAGCACAGTGTGTACCCCAGTCACAAACAACAACACACCCCAGCACAGAGAGACAGGTGCACATTCCCAAAACCCAAAGAAGCACAGTGTGTACCCCAATCACAACCAACCACGCACCCCAGCACAGAGAAACTGGTGCACATTCCCAAACCCAAAGAAGCACAGTGTGTACCCCAATCACAACCAACCACACACCCCAGCACAGAGAGACAGGTGCACATTCCCAAACCCAAAGAAGCACAGTGTGTACCCCAATCACAACCAACCACACACCCCAGCACAGAGAGACAGGTGCACATTCCCAAACCAAAAGAAGCACAGTGTGTACCCCAATCACAACCAACCACACACCCCAGCACAGAGACAGGTGCACATTCCCAAACCCAAAGAAGCAGTGTGTACCCCAATCACAACCAGCAACACACCCCAGCACAGAGACAGGCACACATTCCCAAACCCAAATAAGCACAGTGTGCATCCCAATCACAACCGACAACACTGTGTAAAACCCCAGCACAGAGAGACAGGTGCACATTCCCACACCCAAAGAAGCACAGTGTGCACGCCAGTCACAAACAAAAGCACACCCCAGCACAGAGAGACAGGTGCACATTCCCAAACCCAAAGAAGCACAGAGTGCACCCCAATCACAACCAACACTGTGTAAAAGCCCAGCACAGAGAGACAGGTGCACATTCCCACACCCAAAGAAGCAAAGTGTGCACCACAATCACAACCAACAACAAGGAGTACAAGCCAACACAATGAGACAGGTGCACATTCCCAAATGCAAAGAAGCACCGTGTGCACCTCAGTCACAACCAACAACACTGTTTAAGAGCCCAGCACAGAGAGACAGGTGCAAAGTCCCAGACCCAAAGAAGCACAGTGTGCATCCCAATCACAACCAACAACACTGTGTAAAAGTCCAGCACAGAGAGACAAGTGCACATTCCCACACCCAAAGAAGCAAAGTGTGCACCACAATCACAACCAACAACACTGTGCAAAAGCCCAGCACAGAGAGACAGGTGCACATTCCCACACCCAAAGAAGCAGAGTGTGCACCACAATCACAACCAACAACACTGTGTAAAAGCCCAGTACAAAGACAGGTTCACATTCCCAAACCCAGAGAAGCACAGCGTGTACCCCAATCACAACCAACAACACTGTGTAAAAGCCCAGCACAGAGAGACAGGTGCACAGTCCCAGACCCAAAAAAGCACAGTGTGCACCCCAATCACAACCACCAATGCTGTGTAAAAGCCCAGTACAAAGTCAGGTTCACATTCCCAAACCCAAAGAAGCACAGTGTGCACACCAATCACAACCAACAACACAGTATAAAAGTCCAGCACAGAGAGACAGGTGCACATTCCCAAAACCAAAGAAACGCAGTGTGCACACCAATCACAACCAACAACACAGTATACAAGTCCAGCACAGAGAGACAGGTGCACATTCCCAAAATCAAAGAAGCACAGTGTGCAACCCAATCAGAGCCAAAAACACTGTGTAAACGCCTGGCACAGAGAGACAGGTGCACATTCCCAAATGCAAAGAAGCACAGTGTGCACCCCAATCGCAACCAGCAGCACTGTGTAAACCCCTAGCACAGAGAGACAGGTGCACATTCCCAAATGCAAGGAAGCACAGTGTGCACCCCAATCACAACCAACAACACAGTATAAAGGCCCAGCACAGAGAGACAGGTGCACAACAAGGAGTAAAAGCCAACATAGAGAGACAGGTGCACATTCACAAATGCAAAGAAGCACAGTGTGCACTAGAGTCACAACCAACAACATTGTGTAAAAGCCCAGCACAGAGAGACATGTGGACAGACCCAGACCCAAAAGAAGCACAGTGTGCACCCCAATCACAACCACCAATGCTGTGTAAACTCCCAGCACAGAGAGACAGGTGCACATTCCCAAACACAAAGAAGCACAGTGTGCACCCCAATCACAACCAACTCCACTGTGTAAAATCCCAGCAGAGAGACAGGTCAACATTCCCAAAACCAAAGAAGCACAATGTGCACCCCAATCACAACCAACAACACTGTGTAAAAGCCCAGCACAGAGAGACAGGTGCACATTCCCAAACCCAAAGAAGCAGTGTGTACCCCAAATCACAACCAACCACACACCCCAGCACAGAGAGAGAGGCAAACATTCCCAAACCCAAATAAGCACAGTGTGGATCCCAATCACAACCAACAACACTGTGTAAAACCCCAAGAAGAGAGACAGGTGCACATTCCCAAACCCAAAGAAACACAGTGTGCACCTCAGTCACAACCAACCACACACCCCAGCACAGAGATACAGGTGCACATTCCCAAACCCAAAGAAGCACAGTGTGCACCTCAGTCACAACCAACCACACACCCCAGCACAGAGAGACAGGTGCACATTCCCAAACCCAAAGAAGCACAGTGTGTACCCCAATCACAACCAACCACACACCCCAGCACAGAGAGACAGGTGCACATTCCCAAACCAAAAGAAGCACAGTGTGTACCCCAATCACAACCAACCACACACCCCAGCACAGAGACAGGTGCACATTCCCAAACCCAAAGAAGCAGTGTGTACCCCAATCACAACCAGCAACACACCCCAGCACAGAGACAGGCACACATTCCCAAACCCAAATAAGCACAGTGTGCATCCCAATCACAACCGACAACACTGTGTAAAACCCCAGCACAGAGAGACAGGTGCACATTCCCACACCCAAAGAAGCACAGTGTGCACGCCAGTCACAAACAAAAGCACACCCCAGCACAGAGAGACAGGTGCACATTCCCAAACCCAAAGAAGCACAGAGTGCACCCCAATCACAACCAACACTGTGTAAAAGCCCAGCACAGAGAGACAGGTGCACATTCCCACACCCAAAGAAGCAAAGTGTGCACCACAATCACAACCAACAACAAGGAGTACAAGCCAACACAATGAGACAGGTGCACATTCCCAAATGCAAAGAAGCACCGTGTGCACCTCAGTCACAACCAACAACACTGTTTAAGAGCCCAGCACAGAGAGACAGGTGCAAAGTCCCAGACCCAAAGAAGCACAGTGTGCATCCCAATCACAACCAACAACACTGTGTAAAAGTCCAGCACAGAGAGACAAGTGCACATTCCCACACCCAAAGAAGCAAAGTGTGCACCACAATCACAACCAACAACACTGTGCAAAAGCCCAGCACAGAGAGACAGGTGCACATTCCCACACCCAAAGAAGCAGAGTGTGCACCACAATCACAACCAACAACACTGTGTAAAAGCCCAGTACAAAGACAGGTTCACATTCCCAAACCCAGAGAAGCACAGCGTGTACCCCAATCACAACCAACAACACTGTGTAAAAGCCCAGCACAGAGAGACAGGTGCACAGTCCCAGACCCAAAAAAGCACAGTGTGCACCCCAATCACAACCACCAATGCTGTGTAAAAGCCCAGTACAAAGTCAGGTTCACATTCCCAAACCCAAAGAAGCACAGTGTGCACACCAATCACAACCAACAACACAGTATAAAAGTCCAGCACAGAGAGACAGGTGCACATTCCCAAAACCAAAGAAACGCAGTGTGCACACCAATCACAACCAACAACACAGTATACAAGTCCAGCACAGAGAGACAGGTGCACATTCCCAAAATCAAAGAAGCACAGTGTGCAACCCAATCAGAGCCAAAAACACTGTGTAAACGCCTGGCACAGAGAGACAGGTGCACATTCCCAAATGCAAAGAAGCACAGTGTGCACCCCAATCGCAACCAGCAGCACTGTGTAAACCCCTAGCACAGAGAGACAGGTGCACATTCCCAAATGCAAGGAAGCACAGTGTGCACCCCAATCACAACCAACAACACAGTATAAAGGCCCAGCACAGAGAGACAGGTGCACAACAAGGAGTAAAAGCCAACATAGAGAGACAGGTGCACATTCACAAATGCAAAGAAGCACAGTGTGCACTAGAGTCACAACCAACAACATTGTGTAAAAGCCCAGCACAGAGAGACATGTGGACAGACCCAGACCCAAAAGAAGCACAGTGTGCACCCCAATCACAACCACCAATGCTGTGTAAACTCCCAGCACAGAGAGACAGGTGCACATTCCCAAACACAAAGAAGCACAGTGTGCACCCCAATCACAACCAACTCCACTGTGTAAAATCCCAGCAGAGAGACAGGTCAACATTCCCAAAACCAAAGAAGCACAATGTGCACCCCAATCACAACCAACAACACTGTGTAAAAGCCCAGCACAGAGAGACAGGTGCACATTCCCAAACCCAAAGAAGCAGTGTGTACCCCAAATCACAACCAACCACACACCCCAGCACAGAGAGAGAGGCAAACATTCCCAAACCCAAATAAGCACAGTGTGGATCCCAATCACAACCAACAACACTGTGTAAAACCCCAAGAAGAGAGACAGGTGCACATTCCCAAACCCAAAGAAACACAGTGTGCACCTCAGTCACAACCAACCACACACCCCAGCACAGAGATACAGGTGCACATTCCCAAACCCAAAGAAGCACAGTGTGCACCTCAGTCACAACCAACCACACACCCCAGCAAAGAGAGACAGGTGCACATTCCCAAACCCAAAGAAGCACAGTGTGCACCTCAGTCACAACCAACCACGCACCCCAGCACAGAGAGACAGGCACACATTCCCAAACCCAAACAAGCACAGTGTGCATCCCAATCACAACCGACAACACTGTGTAAAACCCCAAGAAGAGAGACAGGTGCACATTCCCAAACCCAAAGAAGCAGTGTGTACCCCAAATCACAACCAACCACACACCCCAGCACAGAGAGACAGGCACACATTCCCAAACCCAAATAAGCACAGTGTGCATCCCAATCACAACCGACAACACTGTGTAAAACCCCAAGAAGAGAGACAGGTGCACATTACCAAAGCCAAAGAAGCACAGTGTGTACCCCAGTCACAAAAACCAACACGCCCCAGCACAGAGAGACAGGTGCACATTCCCAAACCCAAAGAAACACAGTGTGAACCCCAGTCACAAACAACAACACACCGCAGCACAGAGAGACAGGTGCACATTCCCAAACACTTAGAAGCACAGAGTGCACCCCAATCACACCAACACTGTGTAAAAGCCCAGCACAAAGACAGGTGCACATTCCCAAAACCAAAGAAGCAAAGTGTGCACCACAATCACAACCAACAACAAGGAGTACAAGCCATCACAATGAGACAGGTGCACATTCCCAAATGCAAATAAGCACAGTGTGCACCTCAGTCACAACCAACAACACTGTTTAAAAGCCCAGCACAGAGAGACAGGTGCAAAGTCCCAGAACAAAGAAGCACAGCGTGCACCCCAATCACAACCAACAACACACCCCAGCACAGAGAGACAGGTGCACATTCCCAAATGTAAAGAAGCACAGTGTGCACCCCAGTCACAACCAACAACACTATGTAAAGGTCCAGCACAGAGAGACAGGTGCACATTCCCACATGCAAAGAAGCACAGTGCGCACCACAATCACAACCAACAACAAGGAGTAAAAGCCAACAAAATGAGACAGGTGCACATTCCCAAATGCAAAGAAGCACTGTGTGCACCTCAGTCACAACCAACAACACTGTGTAAAAGCCCAGCCCAAAGAGACAGGTGCACACTCCCAAAACCAAAGAAGCACAGTGTGCACCACAATCACAACCACACTGTGTAAAAGCCCAGTACAAAGACAGGTTCCCATTCCCAAACCCAGAGAAGCACAGCGTGTACCCCAATCACAACCAACAACACTGTGTAAAAGCCTGCAGAGAGAGACAGGTGCACATTCCTACACCCAAAGAAACACAGTGTGAACCCTGGTCAGAACCAACAACAATGTGTAAATGCCCAGCACAGAGAGACAGGTGCACATTCCCAAGCCCAAAGACGCACAGTGTGCACCCCAGGCACAACCAACAACACTGTGTAAAAGCCCAACACAGAGAGACAGGTGCACATTCCCAAACAGAAAGAAGCAAAGTGTGCACCACAATCACAACCACACTGTGTAAAAGCCCAGCACAGATACAGGTGCACATTCCCAAATGCAAAGAAGCACAGTGTGCACCCCAATCGCAACCAGCAGCACTGTGTAAACCCCTAGCACAGAGAGACAGGTGCACTGTCCCAGACCCAAAGGAGCAGAGTGTGAACACCAGTCACAACCAACAACACACCCCAGCACACAGACAGGTGCACATTCCCAAACCCAGAGAAGCCAGTGTGAACCCCAATCACAACAAACAACACGCCCCAGCACAAAGAGACAGGTGCACACTCCCAAAACCAAAGAAGCACAGTGTGCACCACAATCACAACCACACTGTGTAAAAGCCCAGCACAAAGACAGGTTCACATTCCCAAACCCAGAGAAGCGCAGCGTGTACCCCAATCACAACCAACAACACTGTGTAAAAGCCCAGCAGAGAGAGACAGGTGCACATTCCTACACCCAAAGAAACACAGTGTGAACCCTGGTCAGAACCAACAACACTGTGTAAAAGCCCAGCACAGAGAGAGAGGTGCACATTCCCACACCCAAAGAAGCACAGTGTGCACCCCAATCACAACCAACAACAAGGAGTAAACGCCAACACAATGAGGCAGGTGCACATTCCCAAATGCAAAGAAGCACAGTGTGCACCTCAGTCACAACCAACAACACTGTGTAAAAGCCCAGCACAGAGAGACAGGTGCACATTCCCAAACCCAAAGAAGCAGTGTGTACCCCAATCACAACCAGCAACACACCCCAGCACAGAGACAGGCACACATTCCCAAACCCAAATAAGCACAGTGTGCATCCCAATCACAACCGACAACACTGTGTAAAACCCCAGCACAGATAGTCAGGTGCACATTCCCAAACCCAAAGAAACACAGTGTGAACCCCAGTCACAAACAACAACACACCACAGCACAGAGAGACAGGTGCACATTCCCAAACCCAAAGAAGCACAGTGTGTACCCCAATCACAACCAACCACACACCCCAGCACAGAGAGACAGGTGCACAGTCCCAAACCCAAAGAGGCACAGTGTGCACGCCAGTCACAAACAAAAGCACACCCCAGCACAGAGAGACAGGTGCACATTCCCAAACCCAAAGAAGCACAGAGTGCACCCCAATCACAACCAACACTGTGTAAAAGCCCAGCACAGAGAGACAGGTGCACATTCCCACACCCAAAGAAGCAAAGTGTGCACCACAATCACAACCAACAACAAGGAGTACAAGCCAACACAATGAGACAGGTGCACATTCCCAAATGCAAAGAAGCACCGTGTGCACCTCAGTCACAACCAACAACACTGTTTAAGAGCCCAGCAAAGAGAGACAGGTGCAAAGTCCCAGACCCAAAGAAGCACAGTGTGCATCCCAATCACAACCAACAACACTGTGTAAAAGTCCAGCACAGAGAGACAAGTGCACATTCCCACACCCAAAGAAGCAAAGTGTGCACCACAATCACAACCAACAACACTGTGTAAAAGCCCAGCACAGAGAGACAGGTGCACATTCCCACACCCAAAGAAGCAAAGTGTGCACCACAATCACAACCAACAACACTGTGTAAAAGCCCTGCACAGAGAGACAAGTGCACATTCCCACACCCAAAGAAGCAGAGTGTGCACCACAATCACAACCAACAACACTGTGTAAAAGCGCAGTACAAAGACAGGTTCACATTCCCAAACCCAGAGAAGCACAGCGTGTACCCCAATCACAACCAACAACACTGTGTAAAAGCCCAGCACAGAGAGACAGGTGCACAGTCCCAGACCCAAAGAAGCACAGTGTGCACCCCAATCACAACCACCAATGCTGTGTAAAAGCCCAGTACAAAGACAGGTTCACATTCCCAAACCCAAAGAAGCACAGTGTGCACACCAATCACAACCAACAACACAGTATAAAAGTCCAGCACAGAGAGACAGGTGCACATTCCCAAAACCAAAGAAACGCAGTGTGCACACCAATTACAACCAACAACACAGTATAAAAGTCCAGCACAGAGAGACAGGTGCACATTCCCAAAATCAAAGAAGCACAGTGTGCAACCCAATCAGAGCCAACAACACTGTGTGAACTCCTGGCACAGAGAGACAGGTGCACATTCCCAAATGCAAAGAAGCACAGTGTGCACCCCAATCGCAACCAGCAGCACTGTGTAAACCCCTAGCACAGAGAGACAGGTGCACATTCCCAAACGCAAGGAAGCACAGTGTGCACCCCAATCACAACCAACAACACAGTATAAAGGCCCAGCACAGAGAGACAGGTGCACAACAAGGAGTAAAAGCCAACATAGAGAGACAGGTGCACATTCACAAATGCAAAGAAGCACAGTGTGCACTAGAGTCACAACCAACAACATTGTGTAAAAGCCCAGCACAGAGAGACAGGTGGACAGACCCAGACCCAAAAGAAGCACAGTGTGCACCCCAATCACAACCACCAATGCTGTGTAAACTCCCAGCACAGAGAGACAGGTGCACATTCCCAAACACAAAGAAGCACAGTGTGCACCCCAATCACAACCAACTCCACTGTGTAAAAGCCCAGCAGAGAGACAGGTCAACATTCCCAAAACCAAAGAAGCACAATGTGCACCCCAATCACAACCAACAACACTGTGTAAAAGCCCAGCACAGAGAGACAGGTGCACATTCCCAAACCCAAAGAAGCAGTGTGTACCCCAAATCACAACCAACCACACACCCCAGCACAGAGAGAGAGGCAAACATTCCCAAACCCAAATAAGCACAGTGTGCATCCCAATCACAACCAACAACACTGTGTAAAACCCCAAGAAGAGAGACAGGTGCACATTACCAAACCCAAAGAAGCACAGTGTGTACCCCAGTCACAAAAACCAACACGCCCCAGCACAGAGAGACAGGTGCACATTCCCAAACCCAAAGAATCACAGTGTGCACCTCAGTCACAACCAACCACACACCCCAGCACAGAGATACAGGTGCACATTCCCAAACCCAAAGAAGCACAGTGTGCACCTCAGTCACAACCAACCACACACCCCAGCAAAGAGAGACAGGTGCACATTCCCAAACCCAAAGAAGCACAGTGTGCACCTCAGTCACAACCAACACTGTGTAAAAGCCCAGCACAGAGAGACAGGTGCACATTCCCACACCCAAAGAAGCAAAGTGTGCACCACAATCACAACCAACAACAAGGAGTACAAGCCAACACAATGAGACAGGTGCACATTCCCAAATGCAAAGAAGCACCGTGTGCACCTCAGTCACAACCAACAACACTGTTTAAGAGCCCAGCACAGAGAGACAGGTGCAAAGTCCCAGACCCAAAGAAGCACAGTGTGCATCCCAATCACAACCAACAACACTGTGTAAAAGTCCAGCACAGAGAGACAAGTGCACATTCCCACACCCAAAGAAGCAAAGTGTGCACCACAATCACAACCAACAACACTGTGCAAAAGCCCAGCACAGAGAGACAGGTGCACATTCCCACACCCAAAGAAGCAGAGTGTGCACCACAATCACAACCAACAACACTGTGTAAAAGCCCAGTACAAAGACAGGTTCACATTCCCAAACCCAGAGAAGCACAGCGTGTACCCCAATCACAACCAACAACACTGTGTAAAAGCCCAGCACAGAGAGACAGGTGCACAGTCCCAGACCCAAAAAAGCACAGTGTGCACCCCAATCACAACCACCAATGCTGTGTAAAAGCCCAGTACAAAGTCAGGTTCACATTCCCAAACCCAAAGAAGCACAGTGTGCACACCAATCACAACCAACAACACAGTATAAAAGTCCAGCACAGAGAGACAGGTGCACATTCCCAAAACCAAAGAAACGCAGTGTGCACACCAATCACAACCAACAACACAGTATACAAGTCCAGCACAGAGAGACAGGTGCACATTCCCAAAATCAAAGAAGCACAGTGTGCAACCCAATCAGAGCCAAAAACACTGTGTAAACGCCTGGCACAGAGAGACAGGTGCACATTCCCAAATGCAAAGAAGCACAGTGTGCACCCCAATCGCAACCAGCAGCACTGTGTAAACCCCTAGCACAGAGAGACAGGTGCACATTCCCAAATGCAAGGAAGCACAGTGTGCACCCCAATCACAACCAACAACACAGTATAAAGGCCCAGCACAGAGAGACAGGTGCACAACAAGGAGTAAAAGCCAACATAGAGAGACAGGTGCACATTCACAAATGCAAAGAAGCACAGTGTGCACTAGAGTCACAACCAACAACATTGTGTAAAAGCCCAGCACAGAGAGACATGTGGACAGACCCAGACCCAAAGAAGCAGTGTGTACCCCAAATCACAACCAACCACACACCCCAGCACAGAGAGAGAGGCAAACATTCCCAAACCCAAATAAGCACAGTGTGGATCCCAATCACAACCAACAACACTGTGTAAAACCCCAAGAAGAGAGACAGGTGCACATTCCCAAACCCAAAGAAACACAGTGTGCACCTCAGTCACAACCAACCACACACCCCAGCACAGAGATACAGGTGCACATTCCCAAACCCAAAGAAGCACAGTGTGCACCTCAGTCACAACCAACCACACACCCCAGCAAAGAGAGACAGGTGCACATTCCCAAACCCAAAGAAGCACAGTGTGCACCTCAGTCACAACCACGCACCCCAGCACAGAGAGACAGGCACACATTCCCAAACCCAAACAAGCACAGTGTGCATCCCAATCACAACCGACAACACTGTGTAAAACCCCAAGAAGAGAGACAGGTGCACATTCCCAAACCCAAAGAAGCAGTGTGTACCCCAAATCACAACCAACCACACACCCCAGCACAGAGAGACAGGCACACATTCCCAAACCCAAATAAGCACAGTGTGCATCCCAATCACAACCGACAACACTGTGTAAAACCCCAAGAAGAGAGACAGGTGCACATTACCAAAGCCAAAGAAGCACAGTGTGTACCCCAGTCACAAAAACCAACACGCCCCAGCACAGAGAGACAGGTGCACATTCCCAAACCCAAAGAAACACAGTGTGAACCCCAGTCACAAACAACAACACACCGCAGCACAGAGAGACAGGTGCACATTCCCAAACACTTAGAAGCACAGAGTGCACCCCAATCACACCAACACTGTGTTAAAGCCCAGCACAAAGACAGGTGCACATTCCCAAAACCAAAGAAGCAAAGTGTGCACCACAATCACAACCAACAACAAGGAGTACAAGCCATCACAATGAGACAGGTGCACATTCCCAAATGCAAATAAGCACAGTGTGCACCTCAGTCACAACCAACAACACTGTTTAAAAGCCCAGCACAGAGAGACAGGTGCAAAGTCCCAGAACAAAGAAGCACAGCGTGCACCCCAATCACAACCAACAACACACCCCAGCACAGAGAGACAGGTGCACATTCCCAAATGTAAAGAAGCACAGTGTGCACCCCAGTCACAACCAACAACACTATGTAAAGGTCCAGCACAGAGAGACAGGTGCACATTCCCACATGCAAAGAAGCACAGTGCGCACCACAATCACAACCAACAACAAGGAGTAAAAGCCAACAAAATGAGACAGGTGCACATTCCCAAATGCAAAGAAGCACTGTGTGCACCTCAGTCACAACCAACAACACTGTGTAAAAGCCCAGCCCAAAGAGACAGGTGCACACTCCCAAAACCAAAGAAGCACAGTGTGCACCACAATCACAACCACACTGTGTAAAAGCCCAGTACAAAGACAGGTTCCCATTCCCAAACCCAGAGAAGCACAGCGTGTACCCCAATCACAACCAACAACACTGTGTAAAAGCCTGCAGAGAGAGACAGGTGCACATTCCTACACCCAAAGAAACACAGTGTGAACCCTGGTCAGAACCAACAACAATTTGTAAATGCCCAGCACAGAGAGACAGGTGCACATTCCCAAGCCCAAAGACGCACAGTGTGCACCCCAGGCACAACCAACAACACTGTGTAAAAGCCCAACACAGAGAGACAGGTGCACATTCCCAAACAGAAAGAAGCAAAGTGTGCACCCCATCACAACCAACAACACACCCCAGCACAGAGAGACAGGTGCACACTCCCAAAACCAAAGAAGCACAGTGTGCACCACAATCACAACCACACTGTGTAAAAGCCCAGCACAGATACAGGTGCACATTCCCAAATGCAAAGAAGCACAGTGTGCACCCCAATCGCAACCAGCAGCACTGTGTAAACCCCTAGCACAGAGAGACAGGTGCACTGTCCCAGACCCAAAGAAGCAGAGTGTGAACACCAGTCACAACCAACAACACACCCCAGCACACAGACAGGTGCACATTCCCAAACCCAGAGAAGCCAGTGTGAACCCCAATCACAACAAACAACACGCCCCAGCACAAAGAGACAGGTGCACACTCCCAAAACCAAAGAAGCACAGTGTGCACCACAATCACAACCACACTGTGTAAAAGCCCAGCACAAAGACAGGTTCACATTCCCAAACCCAGAGAAGCGCAGCGTGTACCCCAATCACAACCAACAACACTGTGTAAAAGCCCAGCAGAGAGAGACAGGTGCACATTCCTACACCCAAAGAAACACAGTGTGAACCCTGGTCAGAACCAACAACACTGTGTAAAAGCCCAGCACAGAGAGAGAGAGGTGCACATTCCCACACCCAAAGAAGCACAGTGTGCACCCCAATCACAACCAACAACAAGGAGTAAACGCCAACACAATGAGGCAGGTGCACATTCCCAAATGCAAAGAAGCACAGTGTGCACCTCAGTCACAACCAACAACACTGTGTAAAAGCCCAGCACAGAGAGACAGGTGCACATTCCCAAACCCAAAGAAGCAGTGTGTACCCCAATCACAACCAGCAACACACCCCAGCACAGAGACAGGCACACATTCCCAAACCCAAATAAGCACAGTGTGCATCCCAATCACAACCGACAACACTGTGTAAAACCCCAGCACAGATAGTCAGGTGCACATTCCCAAACCCAAAGAAACACAGTGTGAACCCCAGTCACAAACAACAACACACCACAGCACAGAGAGACAGGTGCACATTCCCAAACCCAAAGAAGCACAGTGTGTACCCCAATCACAACCAACCACACACCCCAGCACAGAGAGACAGGTGCACAGTCCCAAACCCAAAGAGGCACAGTGTGCACGGCAGTCACAAACAAAAGCACACCCCAGCACAGAGAGACAGGTGCACATTCCCAAACCCAAAGAAGCACAGAGTGCACCCCAATCACAACCAACACTGTGTAAAAGCCCAGCACAGAGAGACAGGTGCACATTCCCACACCCAAAGAAGCAAAGTGTGCACCACAATCACAACCAACAACAAGGAGTACAAGCCAACACAATGAGACAGGTGCACATTCCCAAATGCAAAGAAGCACCGTGTGCACCTCAGTCACAACCAACAACACTGTTTAAGAGCCCAGCACAGAGAGACAGGTGCAAAGTCCCAGACCCAAAGAAGCACAGTGTGCATCCCAATCACAACCAACAACACTGTGTAAAAGTCCAGCACAGAGAGACAAGTGCACATTCCCACACCCAAAGAAGCAAAGTGTGCACCACAATCACAACCAACAACACTGTGTAAAAGCCCAGCACAGAGAGACAGGTGCACATTCCCACACCCAAAGAAGCAAAGTGTGCACCACAATCACAACCAACAACACTGTGTAAAAGCCCTGCACAGAGAGACAAGTGCACATTCCCACACCCAAAGAAGCAGAGTGTGCACCACAATCACAACCAACAACACTGTGTAAAAGCGCAGTACAAAGACAGGTTCACATTCCCAAACCCAGAGAAGCACAGCGTGTACCCCAATCACAACCAACAACACTGTGTAAAAGCCCAGCACAGAGAGACAGGTGCACAGTCCCAGACCCAAAGAAGCACAGTGTGCACCCCAATCACAACCACCAATGCTGTGTAAAAGCCCAGTACAAAGACAGGTTCACATTCCCAAACCCAAAGAAGCACAGTGTGCACACCAATCACAACCAACAACACAGTATAAAAGTCCAGCACAGAGAGACAGGTGCACATTCCCAAAACCAAAGAAACGCAGTGTGCACACCAATTACAACCAACAACACAGTATAAAAGTCCAGCACAGAGAGACAGGTGCACATTCCCAAAATCAAAGAAGCACAGTGTGCAACCCAATCAGAGCCAACAACACTGTGTGAACTCCTGGCACAGAGAGACAGGTGCACATTCCCAAATGCAAAGAAGCACAGTGTGCACCCCAATCGCAACCAGCAGCACTGTGTAAACCCCTAGCACAGAGAGACAGGTGCACATTCCCAAACGCAAGGAAGCACAGTGTGCACCCCAATCACAACCAACAACACAGTATAAAGGCCCAGCACAGAGAGACAGGTGCACAACAAGGAGTAAAAGCCAACATAGAGAGACAGGTGCACATTCACAAATGCAAAGAAGCACAGTGTGCACTAGAGTCACAACCAACAACATTGTGTAAAAGCCCAGCACAGAGAGACAGGTGGACAGACCCAGACCCAAAAGAAGCACAGTGTGCACCCCAATCACAACCACCAATGCTGTGTAAACTCCCAGCACAGAGAGACAGGTGCACATTCCCAAACACAAAGAAGCACAGTGTGCACCCCAATCACAACCAACTCCACTGTGTAAAAGCCCAGCAGAGAGACAGGTCAACATTCCCAAAACCAAAGAAGCACAATGTGCACCCCAATCACAACCAACAACACTGTGTAAAAGCCCAGCACAGAGAGACAGGTGCACATTCCCAAACCCAAAGAAGCAGTGTGTACCCCAAATCACAACCAACCACACACCCCAGCACAGAGAGAGAGGCAAACATTCCCAAACCCAAATAAGCACAGTGTGCATCCCAATCACAACCAACAACACTGTGTAAAACCCCAAGAAGAGAGACAGGTGCACATTACCAAACCCAAAGAAGCACAGTGTGTACCCCAGTCACAAAAACCAAAACGCCCCAGCACAGAGAGACAGGTGCACATTCCCAAACCCAAAGAATCACAGTGTGCACCTCAGTCACAACCAACCACACACCCCAGCACAGAGATACAGGTGCACATTCCCAAACCCAAAGAAGCACAGTGTGCACCTCAGTCACAACCAACCACACACCCCAGCAAAGAGAGACAGGTGCACATTCCCAAACCCAAAGAAGCACAGTGTGCACCTCAGTCACAACCAACCACGCACCCCAGCTCAGAGAGACAGGCACAAATTCCCAAACCCAAACAGGCACAGTGTGCATCCCAATCACAACCGACAACACTGTGTAAAACCCCAAGAAGAGAGACAGGTGCACATTCCCAAATCCAAAGAAGCAGTGTGTACCCCAAATCACAACCAACCACACACCCCAGCACAGAGAGACAGGCACACATTCCCAAACCCAAATAAGCACAGTGTGCATCCCAATCACAACCGACAACACTGTGCAAAACCCCAAGAAGAGAGACAGGTGCACATTACCAAAGCCAAAGAAGCACAGTGTGTACCCCAGTCACAAAAACCAACACGCCCCAGCACAGAGAGACAGGTGCACATTCCCAAACCCAAAGAAACACAGTGTGAACCCCAGTCACAAACAACAACACACCGCAGCACAGAGAGACAGGTGCACATTCCCAAACACTTAGAAGCACAGAGTGCACCCCAATCACACCAACACTGTGTTAAAGCCCAGCACAAAGACAGGTGCACATTCCCAAAACCAAAGAAGCAAAGTGTGCACCACAATCACAACCAACAACAAGGAGTACAAGCCAACACAATGAGACAGGTGCACATTCCCAAATGCAAATAAGCACAGTGTGTACCTCAGTCACAACCAACAACACTGTGTAAAAGCCCAGCCCAAAGAGACAGGTGCACACTCCCAAAACCAAAGAAGCACAGTGTGCACCACAATCACAACCACATTGTGTAAAAGCCCAGTACAAAGACAGGTTCCCATTCCCAAACCCAGAGAAGCACAGCGTGTACCCCAATCACAACCAACAACACTGTGTAAAAGCCTGCAGAGAGAGACAGGTGCACATTTCCAAACCCAAAGAAGCACAGTGTGCACCTCAGTCACAACCAACCACACTGTGTAGAAGCCCAGCACAGATACAGGTGCACATTCCCAAATGCAAAGAAGCACAGTGTGCACCCCAATCGCAACCAGCAGCACTGTGTAAACCCCTAGCACAGAGAGACAGGTGCACTGGTCCAAACCCAAAGAAGCAGAGTGTGAACACCAGTCACAACCAACAACACACCCCAGCACACAGACAGGTGCACATTCCCAAACCCAGAGAAGCACAGTGTGAACCCCAATCACAACAAACAACACGCCCCAGCACAAAGAGACAGGTGCACACTCCCAAAACCAAAGAAGCACAGTGTGCACCACAATCACAACCACACTGTGTAAAAGCCCAGCACAAAGACAGGTTCACATTCCCAAACCCAGAGAAGCGCAGCGTGTACCCCAATCACAACCAACAACACTGTGTAAAAGCCCAGCAGAGAGAGAGAGGTGCACATTCCTACACCCAAAGAAACACAGTGTGAACCCTGGTCAGAACCAACAACACTGTGTAAAAGCCCAGCACAGAGAGAGAGGTGCACATTCCCACACCCAAAGAAGCACAGTGTGCACCCCAATCACAACCAACAACAAGGAATAAACGCCAACAGAATGAGGCAGGTGCACATTCCCAAATGCAAAGAAGCACAGTGTGCACCTCAGTCACAACCAACAACACTGTGTAAAAGCCCAGCACAGAGAGACAGGTGCACAGTGCCAGACCCAAAGAAGCACAGTGTGCACCCCAATCACAACCACCAATTCTGTGTAAAATCCCAGCACAGAGAGACAGGTGCACACTCCCAAAACCAAAGAAGCACAGTGTGCACAACAATCACAACCACGCTGTGTAAAAGCCCAGCACAAAGACAGGTTCACATTCCCAAACCCGGAGAAGCGCAGCGTGTACCCCAATCACAACCAACAACACTGTGTAAAAGCCCAGCAGAGAGAGACAGGTGCACATTCCTACACCCAAAGAAACACAGTGTGAACCCTGGTCAGAACCAAAAACACTGTGTAAATGCCCAGCACAGAGAGACAGGTGCACATTCCCAAGCCCAAAGACGCACAGTGTGCACCCCAGTCACAACCAACAACACTGTGTAAAAGCCCAGCACAGAGACACAGGTGCACATTCCTACACCCAAAGAAGCACTGTGTGAACCCTGGTCAGAACCAACAACACTGTGTAAAAGCCCAGCACAGAGAGACAGGTGCACATTCCCAAGCCCAAAGACGCATAGTGTGCACCCCAGTCACAACCAACAACACTGTGTAAAAGCCCAGCACAGAGAGACAGGTGCACATTCCTACACCCAAAGAAGCACAGTGTGAACCCTTTTCAGAACCAACAACACTGTGTAAAAGCCCAGCACAGAGAGACAGGTGCACATTCCCAAGCCCAAAGACGCACAGTGTGCACCCCAGTCACAACCAACAACACTGTGTAAAAGCCCAGCGCAGAGAGACAGGTGCACATTACTACACCCAAAGAAGCACAGTGTGAACCTTGGTCAGAACCAACAACACTGTGTAAAAGCCCAGCACAGAGAGACAGGTGCACATTCCCACACCCAAAGAAGCACAGTGTGCACCACAATCACAACCAACAACAAGGAGTAAAAGCCAACACAATGAGACAGGTGCACATTCCCAAATGCAAAGAAGCACAGTGTGCACCTCAGTCACAACCAACAACACTGTGTAAAAGCCCAGCACAGAGAGACAGGTGCACAGTCCCAGACCCAATGAAGCGCAGTGTGCACCCCAATCACAAACACCAATGCTGTGTAAAATCCCAGCACAGAGAGACAGGTGCACATTCCCAAACCCAAAGAAGCAGAGTGTGCACCACAATCACAACCCCACTGTGTAAAAGCCCAGCAAAAAGACAGGTTCACATTCCCAAACCCAGAGAAACACAGTGTGAACCCCAATCACAAAAAACAACACGCCCCAGCACAAAGAGACAGGTGCACGTTCCCAAAACCAAAGAAGCACAGTGTGCACCACAATCACAACCCCACTGTGTAAAAGCCCAGCAAAAAGACAGGTTCACATTCCCAATCCCAGAGAAGCGCAGCGTGTACCCCAATCACAACCAACAACACTGTGTAAAAGCCCAGCAGAGAGAGACAGGTGCACATTCCTACACCCAAAGAAGCACAGTGTGAACCCTGGTCAGAACCAACGACACTGTGTAAAAGCCCAGCAGAGAGAGACAGGTGCACATTCCCAAGACCAAAGACGCACAGTGTGCACCCCAGTCACAACCAACAACACTGTGTAAAAGCCCAGCACAGAGAGACAGGTGCACAGTCCCGGACCCAAAGAAGCACAGTGTGCATCCCGATCACAACCAACAACACTGTGTAAAAGCCCAGCACAGAGAGACAGGCGCACATTCCCACACCCAAAGAAGGACAGTGTGCACCCCAATCACAACCAACAACAAGGAGTAAAAGCCCAGCACAGAGACACAGGTGCACAGTCCCAGACCCAAAGAAGCACGGTGTGCATCCCAATCACAACCAACAACACTGTGTAAAAGCCCAGCAGAGAGAGACAGGCGCACATTCCCACACCCAAAGAAGCACAGTGTGCACCCCAATCACAACCACCAATGCTGTGTAAAAGCGCAGTACAAAGACAGGTTCACATTCCCAAACCCAAAGAAGCACAGTGTGCACACCAATCACAACCAACAACACAGTATAAAAGTCCAGCACAGAGAGACAGGTGCACATTCCCAAAACCAAAGAAACGCAGTGTGCACACCAATTACAACCAACAACACAGTATAAAAGTCCAGCACAGAGAGACAGGTGCACATTCCCAAAATCAAAGAAGCACAGTGTGCAACCCAATCAGAGCCAACAACACTGTGTGAACTCCTGGCACAGAGAGACAGGTGCACATTCCCAAATGCAAAGAAGCACAGTGTGCACCCCAATCGCAACCAGCAGCACTGTGTAAACCCCTAGCACAGAGAGACAGGTGCACATTCCCAAACGCAAGGAAGCACAGTGTGCACCCCAATCACAACCAACAACACAGTATAAAGGCCCAGCACAGAGAGACAGGTGCACAACAAGGAGTAAAAGCCAACATAGAGAGACAGGTGCACATTCACAAATGCAAAGAAGCACAGTGTGCACTAAAGTCACAACCAACAACATTGTGTAAAAGCCCAGCACAGAGAGACAGGTGGACAGACCCAGACCCAAAAGAAGCACAGTGTGCACCCCAATCACAACCACCAATGCTGTGTAAACTCCCAGCACAGAGAGACAGGTGCACATTCCCAAACACAAAGAAGCACAGTGTGCACCCCAATCACAACCAACTCCACTGTGTAAAAGCCCAGCAGAGAGACAGGTCAACATTCCCAAAACCAAAGAAGCACAATGTGCACCCCAATCACAACCAACAACACTGTGTAAAAGCCCAGCACAGAGAGACAGGTGCACATTCCCAAACCCAAAGAAGCAGTGTGTACCCCAAATCACAACCAACCACACACCCCAGCACAGAGAGAGAGGCAAACATTCCCAAACCCAAATAAGCACAGTGTGCATCCCAATCACAACCAACAACACTGTGTAAAACCCCAAGAAGAGAGACAGGTGCACATTACCAAACCCAAAGAAGCACAGTGTGTACCCCAGTCACAAAAACCAACACGCCCCAGCACAGAGAGACAGGTGCACATTCCCAAACCCAAAGAATCACAGTGTGCACCTCAGTCACAACCAACCACACACCCCAGCACAGAGATACAGGTGCACATTCCCAAACCCAAAGAAGCACAGTGTGCACCTCAGTCACAACCAACCACACACCCCAGCAAAGAGAGACAGGTGCACATTCCCAAACCCAAAGAAGCACAGTGTGCACCTCAGTCACAACCAACCACGCACCCCAGCTCAGAGAGACAGGCACACATTCCCAAACCCAAACAAGCACAGTGTGCATCCCAATCACAACCGACAACACTGTGTAAAACCCCAAGAAGAGAGACAGGTGCACATTCCCAAACCCAAAGAAGCAGTGTGTACCCCAAATCACAACCAACCACACACCCCAGCACAGAGAGACAGGCACACATTCCCAAACCCAAATAAGCACAGTGTGCATCCCAATCACAACCGACAACACTGTGTAAAACCCCAAGAAGAGAGACAGGTGCACATTACCAAAGCCAAAGAAGCACAGTGTGTACCCCAGTCACAAAAACCAACACGCCCCAGCACAGAGAGACAGGTGCACATTCCCAAACCCAAAGAAACACAGTGTGAACCCCAGTCACAAACAACAACACACCGCAGCACAGAGAGACAGGTGCACATTCCCAAACACTTAGAAGCACAGAGTGCACCCCAATCACACCAACACTGTGTTAAAGCCCAGCACAAAGACAGGTGCACATTCCCAAAACCAAAGAAGCAAAGTGTGCACCACAATCACAACCACATTGTGTAAAAGCCCAGTACAAAGACAGGTTCCCATTCCCAAACCCAGAGAAGCACAGCGTGTACCCCAATCACAACCAACAACACTGTGTAAAAGCCTGCAGAGAGAGACAGGTGCACATTTCCAAACCCAAAGAAGCACAGTGTGCACCTCTGTCACAACCAACCACACTGTGTAGAAGCCCAGCACAGATACAGGTGCACATTCCCAAATGCAAAGAAGCACAGTGTGCACCCCAATCGCAACCAGCAGCACTGTGTAAACCCCTAGCACAGAGAGACAGGTGCACTGTCCCAGACCCAAAGAAGCAGAGTGTGAACACCAGTCACAACCAACAACACACCCCAGCACACAGACAGGTGCACATTCCCAAACCCAGAGAAGCACAGTGTGAACCCCAATCACAACAAACAACACGCCCCAGCACAAAGAGACAGGTGCACACTCCCAAAACCAAAGAAGCACAGTGTGCACCACAATCACAACCACACTGTGTAAAAGCCCAGCACAAAGACAGGTTCACATTCCCAAACCCAGAGAAGCGCAGCGTGTACCCCAATCACAACCAACAACACTGTGTAAAAGCCCAGCAGAGAGAGAGAGGTGCACATTCCTACACCCAAAGAAACACAGTGTGAACCCTGGTCAGAACCAACAACACTGTGTAAAAGCCCAGCACAGAGAGAGAGGTGCACATTCCCACACCCAAAGAAGCACAGTGTGCACCCCAATCACAACCAACAACAAGGAATAAACGCCAACAGAATGAGGCAGGTGCACATTCCCAAATGCAAAGAAGCACAGTGTGCACCTCAGTCACAACCAACAACACTGTGTAAAAGCCCAGCACAGAGAGACAGGTGCACAGTGCCAGACCCAAAGAAGCACAGTGTGCACCCCAATCACAACCACCAATGCTGTGTAAAATCCCAGCACAGAGAGACAGGTGCACACTCCCAAAACCAAAGAAGCACAGTGTGCACAACAATCACAACCACACTGTGTAAAAGCCCAGCACAAAGACAGGTTCACATTCCCAAACCCGGAGAAGCGCAGCGTGTACCCCAATCACAACCAACAACACTGTGTAAAAGCCCAGCAGAGAGAGACAGGTGCACATTCCTACACCCAAAGAAACACAGTGTGAACCCTGGTCAGAACCAAAAACACTGTGTAAATGCCCAGCACAGAGAGACAGGTGCACATTCCCAAGCCCAAAGACGCACAGTGTGCACCCCAGTCACAACCAACAACACTGTGTAAAAGCCCAGCACAGAGACACAGGTGCACATTCCTACACCCAAAGAAGCACTGTGTGAACCCTGGTCAGAACCAACAACACTGTGTAAAAGCCCAGCACAGAGAGACAGGTGCACATTCCCAAGCCCAAAGACGCACAGTGTGCACCCCAGTCACAACCAACAACACTGTGTAAAAGCCCAGCACAGAGAGACAGGTGCACATTCCTACACCCAAAGAAGCACAGTGTGAACCCTTTTCAGAACCAACAACACTGTGTAAAAGCCCAGCACAGAGAGACAGGTGCACATTCCCAAGCCCAAAGACGCACAGTGTGCACCCCAGTCACAACCAACAACACTGTGTAAAAGCCCAGCGCAGAGAGACAGGTGCACATTCCTACACCCAAAGAAGCACAGTGTGAACCCTGGTCAGAACCAATAACACTGTGTAAAAGCCCAGCACAGAGAGACAGGTGCACATTCCCACACCCAAAGAAGCAGTGTGCACCACAATCACAACCAACAACAAGGAGTAAAAGCCAACACAATGAGACAGGTGCACATTCCCAAATGCAAAGAAGCACAGTGTGCACCTCAGTCACAACCAACAACACTGTGTAAAAGCCCAGCACAGAGAGACAGGTGCACAGTCCCAGACCCAATGAAGCGCAGTGTGCACCCCAATCACAAACACCAATGCTGTGTAAAATCCCAGCACAGAGAGACAGGTGCACATTCCCAAACCCAAAGAAGCAGAGTGTGAACACCAGTCCCAACCAACAACACACCCCAGCACACAGACAGGTGCACATTCCCAAACCCAGAGAAGCACAGTGTGAACCCCAATCACAAAAAACAACACGCCCCAGCACAAAGAGACAGGTGCACGTTCCCAAAACCAAAGAAGCACAGTGTGCACCACAATCACAACCCCACTGTGTAAAAGCCCAGCAAAAAGACAGGTTCACATTCCCAATCCCAGAGAAGCGCAGCGTGTACCCCAATCACAACCAACAACACTGTGTAAAAGCCCAGCAGAGAGAGACAGGTGCACATTCCTACACCCAAAGAAGCACAGTGTGAACCCTGGTCAGAACCAACGACACTGTGTAAAAGCCCAGCAGAGAGAGACAGGTGCACATTCCCAAGACCAAAGACGCACAGTGTGCACCCCAGTCACAACCAACAACACTGTGTAAAAGCCCAGCACAGAGAGGCAGGTGCACAGTCCCGGACCCAAAGAAGCACAGTGTGCATCCCGATCACAACCAACAACACTCTGTAAAAGCCCAGCACAGAGAGACAGGCGCACATTCCCACACCCAAAGAAGGACAGTGTGCACCCCAATCACAACCAACAACAAGGAGTAAAAGCCCAGCACAGAGACACAGGTGCACAGTCCCAGACCCAAAGAAGCACAGTGTGCATCCCAATCACAACCAACAACACTGTGTAAAAGCCCAGCAGAGAGAGACAGGCGCACATTCCCACACCCAAAGAAGCACAGTGTGCACCCCAATCACAACCAACAACAAGGAATAAAAGCCCAGCATAGAGACACAGGTGCACAGTCCAAGACCCAAAGAAGCACAGTGTGCACCCCAATCAGAACCAACAGCACATTCCCAAACCCAAAGAAGCAGAGTGTGAACACCAGTCACAACCAACTACACACCCCAGCACACAGACAGGTGCACATTCCCAAACCCAGAGAAGCACAGTGTGAACCCCAATCACAACAAACAACACGCCCCAGCACAAAGAGACGGGTGCACACTCCCAAAACCAAAGAAGCACAGTGTGCACCACAATCACCACCACACTGTGTAAAAGCCCAGCACAGAGAGACAGGTGCACATTCCCACACCCAAAGAAGCACAGTGTGCACCACAATCACAACCAACCACACTGTGTAAAAGCCCAGCAGAGAGAGACAGGTGCACATTCCCCAAACCAAAGAAGCACAGTGTGCACCCTAGTCACAAAAACCAACACGCCCCAGCACAGAGAGACAGGTGCACATTCCCAAACCTAAAGAAACACAGTGTGAACCCAAGTCACAAACAACAACACACCTCAGCACAGAGAAACAGTTGCACATTCCCAAACCCAAAGAAGCACAGTGTGTACCCCAATCACAACCAACCACACACCCCAGCACAGAGAGACAGGTGCACAGTCCCAAACCCAAAGAAGCACAGAGTGCACCCCAATCGCAACCAGCAGCACTGTTTAAACCCCTAGCACAGAGAGACAGGTGCACATCCCTAAACGCAAGGAAGCACAGTGTGCATCCCAATCACAACCAACAACAAGGAGTAAAAGCCAACATAGAGAGACAGGTGCACATTCCCAAACACAAAGAAGCACAGTGTGCACCTCAGTCACAACCAACAACACTGTGTAAAAGCCCAGCACAGAGAGACAGGTGCACAGTCCCAGACCCTAAGAAGCACAGTGTGCCCCCCAATCACAACCACCAATGCTGTGTAAACTCCCAGCACAGAGAGACAGGTGCACATTCCCAAACACAAAGAAGCACAGTGTGCACCCCAATCACAACCAACAACACTGTGTAAAGCCCAGCACAGAGAGACAGGTGAACATTCCCAAACCCAAAAAAGCACAGTGTGCACCCCAATCACAACCAACAACAAGGAGTAAAAGCCAACACAATGAGACAGGTGCACATTCCCAAATGCAAAGAAGCACAGTGTGCACCTCAGTCACAACCAACACCACTGTGTAAAAGTCCAGCACAGAGAGACAGGTACACATTCCCACACCCAAAGAAGCAATGTGTGCATCCCAATCACAACCAACAACACTGTGTAAAAGCCCAGCACAGAGAGACAGGTACACATTCCCACACCCAAAGAAGCAAAGTGTGCATCCCAATCACAACCAACAACACTGTGTAAAAGCCCAGCACAGAGAGACAGATGCACATTCCCAAACCCAAAAAAGCACAGTGGGCACCCCAATCACAACCAACAACAAGGAGTAAAAGCCAACACAATGAGACAGGTGCACATTCCCAAATGCAAAGAAGCACAGTGTGCACCTCAGTCACAACCAACACCACTGTGTAAAAGTCCAGCACAGAGAGACAGGTACACATTCCCACACCCAAAGAAGCAAAGTGTGCATCCCAATCACAACCAACAACACTGTGTAAAAGCCCAGCACAGAGAGACAGGTACACATTCCCACACCCAAAGAAGCAAAGTGTGCATCCCAATCACAACCAACAACACTGTCTAAAAGCCCAGCACAGAGAGACAGGTGCACATTCCCACACCCAAAGAAGCACAATGTGCACCCCAATCACAACCAACAACAAGGAGTAAAAGCCAACACAATGAGACAGGTGCACATTCCCAAATGCAAAGAAGCACAGTGTGCACCCCAATCACAACAAACAACACGCCCCAGCACAAAGAGACAGGTGCACACTCCCAAAACCAAAGAAGCACAGTGTGCACCTGTTAAGGTTGGTTTCCTGATGATGAGTTTGAGATGTGTTTGTCTGTTGAAGGAAAGGAGGTGTTAGGGTTGGCTCCTGTGCTGGCATGTATGCTGTGCCAGGATTGATGTCATCAAGTCATTGAGATACAAAGAGGATCAGGGACAAGAGCCCACTGGCTCCCACCACCCAGGCTCACATCTTGTAACTGCCTGGGTTAGAACCAATACATCTCTGAACATTCTAACCTCACACTCACAGCTTACATTCTAATGATGACATCAATCCTGGCACAGCATACATGCCAGCACAGGAGCCAACCCTAACACCTCCATTCCTTCAACAGACAAACACATCTCAAACTCATCATCAGGAAACCAACCTTAACACCTCCTCCTGTTGCTTAAAGGCACACCTACTACCACACTGAACATGGCTTCCTCGCTCCAACTATGTTCTGTTTACTACCCGAGCAATTGAACCCACAGGCTTAACTAACATCCTACGACAGACCCGATGACGGCTTCAGGTCATGGTGTGTTTGAGGTGTGAGTTAGGATTAGCCTTCCCTTCTATGGTTTATAAGGGAAGGAGGTGTTAGGATCAGCCTTCCTTTCTTATGGTTTCACCTTCTGAATGCTGTAGGTATGTGGTGATGTCATTTGTGGAATGTATGAGGTATCTTGGAGTGTTTGTGTATGAATGGGTTCTAACCCAGGCAGTTGATCTAAGGAAGCCTGGGTGGTGGGAGCCAGTGGGTTTCCCTCATGATTTCCTCCTATCTCCTTATGGACTTGATGAGACCTGATTTGTACCTGTAACTGAAGAACCTGAATAAAGCAACCATTAAGCATACCTGCATCTATATCCTGATTATACCACTATGACCCAGACCGGGACATAACTACCAAAGCCAATCAAACACAAAACTCCTTCCGTTTCTCCCTGCCACAAAGAAACCTCGAGCTGCCACTTCCGAGCACTAACTCCCAAAACCGGAAAGACCAGGTACTGTCGTAACAACACGAGACACTTACTAACAACCCAACAATCTACCCGGGTCAATAGAGAACTACACTTACAACTCATGCCACTGTTAGACTCATTCAGAAATTCAAGTGAACACAGCCACACCAGATCATCACTCACAGCACAACACAATTCACCTTCCGTTCCCACCTTTTTTTATTTTTTTTTTATTTTTTTTTTACTCTTAGCGGTTACTTTATTACCTTCTTAGGTTACAGGATCAGATGTCATCAAGTCATTGAGATACAAAGAGGATCAGGGACAAGAGCCCACTGGCTCCCACCACCCAGGCTCACATCTTGTAACTGCCTGGGTTAGAACCAATACATCTCTGAACATTCTAACCTCACACTCACAGCTTACATTCTAATGATGGCATCAATCCTGGCACAGCATACATGCCAGCACAGGAGCCAACCCTAACAGCACCACAATCACAAACACGCTGTGTAAAAGCCCAGCACAAAGACAGGTTCACATTCCCAAACCCAGAGAAGCGCAGCGTGTACCCCAATCACAACCAACAACACTGTGTAAACGCCTGGCACAGAGAGACAGGTGCACATTCCCAAATGCAAAGAAGCACAGTGTGCACCCCAATCGCAACCAGCAGCACTGTTTAAACCCCTAGCACAGAGAGACAGGTGCACATACCTAAACGCAAGGAAGCACAGTGTGCACCCCAATCACAACAACCAATGCTGTGTAAACTCCCAGCACAGAGAGACAGGTGCACATTCCCAAACACAAAGAAGCACAGTGTGCACCCCAATCACAACCAACAACACTGTGTAAAAGCCCAGCACAGAGAGACAGGTGAACATTCCCAAACCCAAAGAAGCAGAGTGTGTACCCCAATCACAACAAGCAACACAACCCAGCACAGAGGGACAGGTGCACATTCCCAAACACAAAGAAGCACAGTGTGCACCCCAGTCACAACCAACAACACTGTGTAAAGGCCCAGCACAGAGAGACAGGTGAATATTCCCAAACCCAAAGAAGCAGAGTGTGTACCCCAATCACAACCAGCAACACACCCCAGCACAGAGAGACAGGTGTACATTCCCAAAACCAAAGAAACGCAGTGTGCGCACCAATCACAACCAACAACACAGTCTAAAAACCTAGCACAGAGAGACAGGTGCGCATTCGCAAACCCAAAGAAGCACAGGGTGAACCCTGGTCACAACCAACAACACAGTGTAAAAGCCAAGCACAGAGAGACAGGTGCACATTCCCAAACCCAAAGAAGCACAGTGGGCACCCCAATCACAACCAACAACAAGGAGTAAAAGGCAACACAATGAGACAGGTGCACATTCCTAAATGCAAAGAAGCACAGTGTGCACCTCAGTCACAACCAACAACACTGTGTAAAAGCCCAGCACAGAGAGACAGGTGCACAGTCCCAGACCCAAAGAAGCACAGTGTGCACCCCAATCACAACCACCAATGCTGTGTAAAATCCCAGCACAGAGAGACAGGTGCACATTCCCAAACCCAAAGAAGCAGAGTGTGAACACCAGTCACAACCAACAAAACACCCCAGCACACAGACAGGTGCACATTCCCAAACCCAGAGAAGCACAGTGTGAACCCCAATCACAACAAACAACACGCCCCAGCACAAAGAGACAGGTGCACACTCCCAAAACCAAAGAAGCACAGTGTGCACCACAATCACCACCACACTGTGTAAAAGCCCAGCACAGAGAGACAGGTGCACATTCCCACACCCAAAGAAGCACTCTGTGCACCACAATCACCACCACACTGTGTAAAAGCCCAACACAAAGACAGGTTCACATTCCCAAACCCAGAGAAACGCAGCGTGTACCCCAATCACAACCAACAACACTGTGTAAAAGCCCAGCAGAGAGAGACAGGTGCACATTCCTAAGACCAAAGACGCACAGTGTGCACCCCAGTCACAACCAACAACACTGTGTAAAAGCCCAGCACAGAGAGACAGGTGCACAGTCCCGGACCCAAAGAAGCACAGTGTGCATCCCGATCACAACCAACAACACTGTGTAAAAGCCCAGCACAGAGAGACAGGCGCACATTCCCACACCCAAAGAAGGACAGTGTGCACCCCAATCACAACCAACAACAAGGAGTAAAAGCCCAGCACAGAGACACAGGTGCACAGTCCCAGACCCAAAGAAGCACGGTGTGCATCCCAATCACAACCAACAACACTGTGTAAAAGCCCAGCAGAGAGAGACAGGCGCACATTCCCACACCCAAAGAAGCACAGTGTGCACCCCAATCACAACCACCAATGCTGTGTAAAAGCGCAGTACAAAGACAGGTTCACATTCCCAAACCCAAAGAAGCACAGTGTGCACACCAATCACAACCAACAACACAGTATAAAAGTCCAGCACAGAGAGACAGGTGCACATTCCCAAAACCAAAGAAACGCAGTGTGCACACCAATTACAACCAACAACACAGTATAAAAGTCCAGCACAGAGAGACAGGTGCACATTCCCAAAATCAAAGAAGCACAGTGTGCAACCCAATCAGAGCCAACAACACTGTGTGAACTCCTGGCACAGAGAGACAGGTGCACATTCCCAAATGCAAAGAAGCACAGTGTGCACCCCAATCGCAACCAGCAGCACTGTGTAAACCCCTAGCACAGAGAGACAGGTGCACATTCCCAAACGCAAGGAAGCACAGTGTGCACCCCAATCACAACCAACAACACAGTATAAAGGCCCAGCACAGAGAGACAGGTGCACAACAAGGAGTAAAAGCCAACATAGAGAGACAGGTGCACATTCACAAATGCAAAGAAGCACAGTGTGCACTAGAGTCACAACCAACAACATTGTGTAAAAGCCCAGCACAGAGAGACAGGTGGACAGACCCAGACCCAAAAGAAGCACAGTGTGCACCCCAATCACAACCACCAATGCTGTGTAAACTCCCAGCACAGAGAGACAGGTGCACATTCCCAAACACAAAGAAGCACAGTGTGCACCCCAATCACAACCAACTCCACTGTGTAAAAGCCCAGCAGAGAGACAGGTCAACATTCCCAAAACCAAAGAAGCACAATGTGCACCCCAATCACAACCAACAACACTGTGTAAAAGCCCAGCACAGAGAGACAGGTGCACATTCCCAAACCCAAAGAAGCAGTGTGTACCCCAAATCACAACCAACCACACACCCCAGCACAGAGAGAGAGGCAAACATTCCCAAACCCAAATAAGCACAGTGTGCATCCCAATCACAACCAACAACACTGTGTAAAACCCCAAGAAGAGAGACAGGTGCACATTACCAAACCCAAAGAAGCACAGTGTGTACCCCAGTCACAAAAACCAACACGCCCCAGCACAGAGAGACAGGTGCACATTCCCAAACCCAAAGAATCACAGTGTGCACCTCAGTCACAACCAACCACACACCCCAGCACAGAGATACAGGTGCACATTCCCAAACCCAAAGAAGCACAGTGTGCACCTCAGTCACAACCAACCACACACCCCAGCAAAGAGAGACAGGTGCACATTCCCAAACCCAAAGAAGCACAGTGTGCACCTCAGTCACAACCAACCACGCACCCCAGCTCAGAGAGACAGGCACACATTCCCAAACCCAAACAAGCACAGTGTGCATCCCAATCACAACCGACAACACTGTGTAAAACCCCAAGAAGAGAGACAGGTGCACATTCCCAAACCCAAAGAAGCAGTGTGTACCCCAAATCACAACCAACCACACACCCCAGCACAGAGAGACAGGCACACATTCCCAAACCCAAATAAGCACAGTGTGCATCCCAATCACAACCGACAACACTGTGTAAAACCCCAAGAAGAGAGACAGGTGCACATTACCAAAGCCAAAGAAGCACAGTGTGTACCCCAGTCACAAAAACCAACACGCCCCAGCACAGAGAGACAGGTGCACATTCCCAAACCCAAAGAAACACAGTGTGAACCCCAGTCACAAACAACAACACACCGCAGCACAGAGAGACAGGTGCACATTCCCAAACACTTAGAAGCACAGAGTGCACCCCAATCACACCAACACTGTGTTAAAGCCCAGCACAAAGACAGGTGCACATTCCCAAAACCAAAGAAGCAAAGTGTGCACCACAATCACAACCAACAACAAGGAGTACAAGCCAACACAATGAGACAGGTGCACATTCCCAAATGCAAATAAGCACAGTGTGTACCTCAGTCACAACCAACAACACTGTGTAAAAGCCCAGCCCAAAGAGACAGGTGCACACTCCCAAAACCAAAGAAGCACAGTGTGCACCACAATCACAACCACATTGTGTAAAAGCCCAGTACAAAGACAGGTTCCCATTCCCAAACCCAGAGAAGCACAGCGTGTACCCCAATCACAACCAACAACACTGTGTAAAAGCCTGCAGAGAGAGACAGGTGCACATTTCCAAACCCAAAGAAGCACAGTGTGCACCTCTGTCACAACCAACCACACTGTGTAGAAGCCCAGCACAGATACAGGTGCACATTCCCAAATGCAAAGAAGCACAGTGTGCACCCCAATCGCAACCAGCAGCACTGTGTAAACCCCTAGCACAGAGAGACAGGTGCACTGTCCCAGACCCAAAGAAGCAGAGTGTGAACACCAGTCACAACCAACAACACACCCCAGCACACAGACAGGTGCACATTCCCAAACCCAGAGAAGCACAGTGTGAACCCCAATCACAACAAACAACACGCCCCAGCACAAAGAGACAGGTGCACACTCCCAAAACCAAAGAAGCACAGTGTGCACCACAATCACAACCACACTGTGTAAAAGCCCAGCACAAAGACAGGTTCACATTCCCAAACCCAGAGAAGCGCAGCGTGTACCCCAATCACAACCAACAACACTGTGTAAAAGCCCAGCAGAGAGAGAGAGGTGCACATTCCTACACCCAAAGAAACACAGTGTGAACCCTGGTCAGAACCAACAACACTGTGTAAAAGCCCAGCAAAGAGAGAGAGGTGCACATTCCCACACCCAAAGAAGCACAGTGTGCACCCCAATCACAACCAACAACAAGGAATAAACGCCAACAGAATGAGGCAGGTGCACATTCCCAAATGCAAAGAAGCACAGTGTGCACCTCAGTCACAACCAACAACACTGTGTAAAAGCCCAGCACAGAGAGACAGGTGCACAGTGCCAGACCCAAAGAAGCACAGTGTGCACCCCAATCACAACCACCAATGCTGTGTAAAATCCCAGCACAGAGAGACAGGTGCACACTCCCAAAACCAAAGAAGCACAGTGTGCACAACAATCACAACCACACTGTGTAAAAGCCCAGCACAAAGACAGGTTCACATTCCCAAACCCGGAGAAGCGCAGCGTGTACCCCAATCACAACCAACAACACTGTGTAAAAGCCCAGCAGAGAGAGACAGGTGCACATTCCTACACCCAAAGAAACACAGTGTGAACCCTGGTCAGAACCAAAAACACTGTGTAAATGCCCAGCACAGAGAGACAGGTGCACATTCCCAAGCCCAAAGACGCACAGTGTGCACCCCAGTCACAACCAAAAACACTGTGTAAAAGCCCAGCACAGAGACACAGGTGCACATTCCTACACCCAAAGAAGCACTGTGTGAACCCTGGTCAGAACCAACAACACTGTGTAAAAGCCCAGCACAGAGAGACAGGTGCACATTCCCAAGCCCAAAGACGCACAGTGTGCACCCCAGTCACAACCAACAACACTGTGTAAAAGCCCAGCACAGAGAGACAGGTGCACATTCCTACACCCAAAGAAGCACAGTGTGAACCCTTTTCAGAACCAACAACACTGTGTAAAAGCCCAGCACAGAGAGACAGGTGCACATTCCCAAGCCCAAAGACGCACAGTGTGCACCCCAGTCACAACCAACAACACTGTGTAAAAGCCCAGCGCAGAGAGACAGGTGCACATTCCTACACCCAAAGAAGCACAGTGTGAACCCTGGTCAGAACCAATAACACTGTGTAAAAGCCCAGCACAGAGAGACAGGTGCACATTCCCACACCCAAAGAAGCAGTGTGCACCACAATCACAACCAACAACAAGGAGTAAAAGCCAACACAATGAGACAGGTGCACATTCCCAAATGCAAAGAAGCACAGTGTGCACCTCAGTCACAACCAACAACACTGTGTAAAAGCCCAGCACAGAGAGACAGGTGCACAGTCCCAGACCCAATGAAGCGCAGTGTGCACCCCAATCACAAACACCAATGCTGTGTAAAATCCCAGCACAGAGAGACAGGTGCACATTCCCAAACCCAAAGAAGCAGAGTGTGCACCACAATCACAACCCCACTGTGTAAAAGCCCAGCAAAAAGACAGGTTCACATTCCCAAACCCAGAGAAGCACAGTGTGAACCCCAATCACAAAAAACAACACGCCCCAGCACAAAGAGACAGGTGCACGTTCCCAAAACCAAAGAAGCACAGTGTGCACCACAATCACAACCCCACTGTGTAAAAGCCCAGCAAAAAGACAGGTTCACATTCCCAATCCCAGAGAAGCGCAGCGTGTACCCCAATCACAACCAACAACACTGTGTAAAAGCCCAGCAGAGAGAGACAGGTGCACATTCCTACACCCAAAGAAGCACAGTGTGAACCCTGGTCAGAACCAACGACACTGTGTAAAAGCCCAGCAGAGAGAGACAGGTGCACATTCCCAAGACCAAAGACGCACAGTGTGCACCCCAGTCACAACCAACAACACTGTGTAAAAGCCCAGCACAGAGAGGCAGGTGCACAGTCCCGGACCCAAAGAAGCACAGTGTGCATCCCGATCACAACCAACAACACTCTGTAAAAGCCCAGCACAGAGAGACAGGCGCACATTCCCACACCCAAAGAAGGACAGTGTGCACCCCAATCACAACCAACAACAAGGAGTAAAAGCCCAGCACAGAGACACAGGTGCACAGTCCCAGACCCAAAGAAGCACGGTGTGCATCCCAATCACAACCAACAACACTGTGTAAAAGCCCAGCAGAGAGAGACAGGCGCACATTCCCACACCCAAAGAAGCACAGTGTGCACCCCAATCACAACCAACAACAAGGAATAAAAGCCCAGCATAGAGACACAGGTGCACAGTCCAAGACCCAAAGAAGCACAGTGTGCACCCCAATCAGAACCAACAGCACATTCCCAAACCCAAAGAAGCAGAGTGTGAACACCAGTCACAACCAACTACACACCCCAGCACACAGACAGGTGCACATTCCCAAACCCAGAGAAGCACAGTGTGAACCCCAATCACAACAAACAACACGCCCCAGCACAAAGAGACGGGTGCACACTCCCAAAACCAAAGAAGCACAGTGTGCACCACAATCACCACCACACTGTGTAAAAGCCCAGCACAGAGAGACAGGTGCACATTCCCACACCCAAAGAAGCACAGTGTGCACCACAATCACAACCAACCACACTGTGTAAAAGCCCAGCAGAGAGAGACAGGTGCACATTCCCCAAACCAAAGAAGCACAGTGTGCACCCTAGTCACAAAAACCAACACGCCCCAGCACAGAGAGACAGGTGCACATTCCCAAACCTAAAGAAACACAGTGTGAACCCAAGTCACAAACAACAACACACCTCAGCACAGAGAAACAGTTGCACATTCCCAAACCCAAAGAAGCACAGTGTGTACCCCAATCACAACCAACCACACACCCCAGCACAGAGAGACAGGTGCACAGTCCCAAACCCAAAGAAGCACAGAGTGCACCCCAATCGCAACCAGCAGCACTGTTTAAACCCCTAGCACAGAGAGACAGGTGCACATCCCTAAACGCAAGGAAGCACAGTGTGCATCCCAATCACAACCAACAACAAGGAGTAAAAGCCAACATAGAGAGACAGGTGCACATTCCCAAACACAAAGAAGCACAGTGTGCACCTCAGTCACAACCAACAACACTGTGTAAAAGCCCAGCACAGAGAGACAGGTGCACAGTCCCAGACCCTAAGAAGCACAGTGTGCCCCCCAATCACAACCACCAATGCTGTGTAAACTCCCAGCACAGAGAGACAGGTGCACATTCCCAAACACAAAGAAGCACAGTGTGCACCCCAATCACAACCAACAACACTGTGTAAAGCCCAGCACAGAGAGACAGGTGAACATTCCCAAACCCAAAAAAGCACAGTGTGCACCCCAATCACAACCAACAACAAGGAGTAAAAGCCAACACAATGAGACAGGTGCACATTCCCAAATGCAAAGAAGCACAGTGTGCACCTCAGTCACAACCAACACCACTGTGTAAAAGTCCAGCACAGAGAGACAGGTACACATTCCCACACCCAAAGAAGCAATGTGTGCATCCCAATCACAACCAACAACACTGTGTAAAAGCCCAGCACAGAGAGACAGGTACACATTCCCACACCCAAAGAAGCAAAGTGTGCATCCCAATCACAACCAACAACACTGTGTAAAAGCCCAGCACAGAGAGACAGATGCACATTCCCAAACCCAAAAAAGCACAGTGGGCACCCCAATCACAACCAACAACAAGGAGTAAAAGCCAACACAATGAGACAGGTGCACATTCCCAAATGCAAAGAAGCACAGTGTGCACCTCAGTCACAACCAACACCACTGTGTAAAAGTCCAGCACAGAGAGACAGGTACACATTCCCACACCCAAAGAAGCAAAGTGTGCATCCCAATCACAACCAACAACACTGTGTAAAAGCCCAGCACAGAGAGACAGGTACACATTCCCACACCCAAAGAAGCAAAGTGTGCATCCCAATCACAACCAACAACACTGTCTAAAAGCCCAGCACAGAGAGACAGGTGCACATTCCCACACCCAAAGAAGCACAATGTGCACCCCAATCACAACCAACAACAAGGAGTAAAAGCCAACACAATGAGACAGGTGCACATTCCCAAATGCAAAGAAGCACAGTGTGCACCCCAATCACAACAAACAACACGCCCCAGCACAAAGAGACAGGTGCACACTCCCAAAACCAAAGAAGCACAGTGTGCACCTGTTAAGGTTGGTTTCCTGATGATGAGTTTGAGATGTGTTTGTCTGTTGAAGGAAAGGAGGTGTTAGGGTTGGCTCCTGTGCTGGCATGTATGCTGTGCCAGGATTGATGTCATCAAGTCATTGAGATACAAAGAGGATCAGGGACAAGAGCCCACTGGCTCCCACCACCCAGGCTCACATCTTGTAACTGCCTGGGTTAGAACCAATACATCTCTGAACATTCTAACCTCACACTCACAGCTTACATTCTAATGATGACATCAATCCTGGCACAGCATACATGCCAGCACAGGAGCCAACCCTAACACCTCCATTCCTTCAACAGACAAACACATCTCAAACTCATCATCAGGAAACCAACCTTAACACCTCCTCCTGTTGCTTAAAGGCACACCTACTACCACACTGAACATGGCTTCCTCGCTCCAACTATGTTCTGTTTACTACCCGAGCAATTGAACCCACAGGCTTAACTAACATCCTACGACAGACCCGATGACGGCTTCAGGTCATGGTGTGTTTGAGGTGTGAGTTAGGATTAGCCTTCCCTTCTATGGTTTATAAGGGAAGGAGGTGTTAGGATCAGCCTTCCTTTCTTATGGTTTCACCTTCTGAATGCTGTAGGTATGTGGTGATGTCATTTGTGGAATGTATGAGGTATCTTGGAGTGTTTGTGTATGAATGGGTTCTAACCCAGGCAGTTGATCTAAGGAAGCCTGGGTGGTGGGAGCCAGTGGGTTTCCCTCATGATTTCCTCCTATCTCCTTATGGACTTGATGAGACCTGATTTGTACCTGTAACTGAAGAACCTGAATAAAGCAACCATTAAGCATACCTGCATCTATATCCTGATTATACCACTATGACCCAGACCGGGACATAACTACCAAAGCCAATCAAACACAAAACTCCTTCCGTTTCTCCCTGCCACAAAGAAACCTCGAGCTGCCACTTCCGAGCACTAACTCCCAAAACCGGAAAGACCAGGTACTGTCGTAACAACACGAGACACTTACTAACAACCCAACAATCTACCCGGGTCAATAGAGAACTACACTTACAACTCATGCCACTGTTAGACTCATTCAGAAATTCAAGTGAACACAGCCACACCAGATCATCACTCACAGCACAACACAATTCACCTTCCGTTCCCACCTTTTTTTATTTTTTTTTTATTTTTTTTTTACTCTTAGCGGTTACTTTATTACCTTCTTAGGTTACAGGATCAGATGTCATCAAGTCATTGAGATACAAAGAGGATCAGGGACAAGAGCCCACTGGCTCCCACCACCCAGGCTCACATCTTGTAACTGCCTGGGTTAGAACCAATACATCTCTGAACATTCTAACCTCACACTCACAGCTTACATTCTAATGATGACATCAATCCTGGCACAGCATACATGCCAGCACAGGAGCCAACCCTAACAGCACCACAATCACAAACACGCTGTGTAAAAGCCCAGCACAAAGACAGGTTCACATTCCCAAACCCAGAGAAGCGCAGCGTGTACCCCAATCACAACCAACAACACTGTGTAAACGCCTGGCACAGAGAGACAGGTGCACATTCCCAAATGCAAAGAAGCACAGTGTGCACCCCAATCGCAACCAGCAGCACTGTTTAAACCCCTAGCACAGAGAGACAGGTGCACATACCTAAACGCAAGGAAGCACAGTGTGCACCCCAATCACAACAACCAATGCTGTGTAAACTCCCAGCACAGAGAGACAGGTGCACATTCCCAAACACAAAGAAGCACAGTGTGCACCCCAATCACAACCAACAACACTGTGTAAAAGCCCAGCACAGAGAGACAGGTGAACATTCCCAAACCCAAAGAAGCAGAGTGTGTACCCCAATCACAACAAGCAACACAACCCAGCACAGAGGGACAGGTGAACATTCCCAAACACAAAGAAGCACAGTGTGCACCCCAGTCACAACCAACAACACTGTGTAAAGGCCCAGCACAGAGAGACAGGTGAATATTCCCAAACCCAAAGAAGCAGAGTGTGTACCCCAATCACAACCAGCAACACACCCCAGCACAGAGAGACAGGTGTACATTCCCAAAACCAAAGAAACGCAGTGTGCGCACCAATCACAACCAACAACACAGTCTAAAAACCTAGCACAGAGAGACAGGTGCGCATTCGCAAACCCAAAGAAGCACAGGGTGAACCCTGGTCACAACCAACAACACAGTGTAAAAGCCAAGCACAGAGAGACAGGTGCACATTCCCAAACCCAAAGAAGCACAGTGGGCACCCCAATCACAACCAACAACAAGGAGTAAAAGGCAACACAATGAGACAGGTGCACATTCCTAAATGCAAAGAAGCACAGTGTGCACCTCAGTCACAACCAACAACACTGTGTAAAAGCCCAGCACAGAGAGACAGGTGCACAGTCCCAGACCCAAAGAAGCACAGTGTGCACCCCAATCACAACCACCAATGCTGTGTAAAATCCCAGCACAGAGAGACAGGTGCACATTCCCAAACCCAAAGAAGCAGAGTGTGAACACCAGTCACAACCAACAAAACACCCCAGCACACAGACAGGTGCACATTCCCAAACCCAGAGAAGCACAGTGTGAACCCCAATCACAACAAACAACACGCCCCAGCACAAAGAGACAGGTGCACACTCCCAAAACCAAAGAAGCACAGTGTGCACCACAATCACCACCACACTGTGTAAAAGCCCAGCACAGAGAGACAGGTGCACATTCCCACACCCAAAGAAGCACTCTGTGCACCACAATCACCACCACACTGTGTAAAAGCCCAACACAAAGACAGGTTCACATTCCCAAACCCAGAGAAACGCAGCGTGTACCCCAATCACAACAAACAACACTGTGTAAAAGCCCAGCAGAGAGAGCCAGGTGCACATTCCTACACCCAAAGAAGCACAGTGTGAACCCTGGTCAGAACCAACAACACTGTGTAAAATCCCAGCACAGAGAGACAGGTGCACATTCCCAAGCCCAAAGACGCACAGTGTGCACCCCAGTCACAACCAACAACACTGTGTAAAAGCCCAGCACAGAGAGTGAGGTGCACAGTCCCAGACCCAAAGAAGCACAGTGTGCTTCCCAATCACAACCAACAACACTGTGTAAAAGCCCAGCACAGAGAGACAGGTGCACATTCCCACATCCAAAGAAGCACAGTGTGCACCCCAATCACAACCACCAATGCTGTGTAAAATCCCAGCACAGAGAGACAGGTGCACATTCCCAAACCCAAAGAAGCAGAGTGTGAACACCAGTCACAACCAACAACACACCCCAGCACACAGACAGGTGCACATTCCCAAACCCAGAGAAGCACAGTGTGAACCCCAATCACAACAAACCAACACGCCCCAGCACAAAGAGACAGGTGCACACTTCCAAAACCAAAGAAGCACAGTGTGCACCACAATCACCACCACACTGTGTAAAAGCCCAACACAAAGACAGGTTCACATTCCCAAACCCAGAGAAGCGCAGCGTGTACCCCAATCACAACCAACAACACTGTGTAAAAGCCCAGCAGAGAGAGACAGGTGCACATTCCTACACCCAAAGAAGCACAGTGTGAACCCTGGTCAGAGCCAACAACACTGTGTAAAATCCCAGCACAGAGAGACAGGTGCACATTCCTACACCCAAAGAAGCACAGTGTGAACCCTTTTCAGAACCAACAACACTGTGTAAAAGCCCAGCACAGAGAGACAGGTGCACATTCCCAAGCCCAAAGACGCACAGTGTGCACCCCAGTCACAACCAACAACACTGTGTAAAAGCCCAGCGCAGAGAGACAGGTGCACATTCCTACACCCAAAGAAGCACAGTGTGAACCCTGGTCAGAACCAACAACACTGTGTAAAAGCCCAGCACAGAGAGACAGGTGCACAGTCCCAGACCCAAAGAAGCACAGTGTGCACCCCAATCACAACCACCAATGCTGTGTAAAATCCCAGCACAGAGAGACAGGTGCACATTCCCAAACCCAAAGAAGCAGAGTGTGAACACCAGTCACAACCAACAAAACACCCCAGCACACAGACAGGTGCACATTCCCAAACCCAGAGAAGCACAGTGTGAACCCCAATCACAACAAACAACACGCCCCAGCACAAAGAGACAGGTGCACACTCCCAAAACCAAAGAAGCACAGTGTGCACCACAATCACCACCACACTGTGTAAAAGCCCAACACAAAGACAGGTTCACATTCCCAAACCCAGAGAAACGCAGCGTGTACCCCAATCACAACAAACAACACTGTGTAAAAGCCCAGCAGAGAGAGACAGGTGCACATTCCTACACCCAAAGAAGCACAGTGTGAACCCTGGTCAGAACCAACAACACTGTGTAAAATCCCAGCACAGAGAGACAGGTGCACATTCCCAAGCCCAAAGACGCACAGTGTGCACCCCAGTCACAACCAACAACACTGTGTAAAAGCCCAGCACAGAGAGTGAGGTGCACAGTCCCAGACCCAAAGAAGCACAGTGTGCTTCCCAATCACAACCAACAACACTGTGTAAAAGCCCAGCACAGAGAGACAGGTGCACATTCCCACATCCAAAGAAGCACAGTGTGCACCCCAATCACAACCACCAATGCTGTGTAAAATCCCAGCACAGAGAGACAGGTGCACATTCCCAAACCCAAAGAAGCAGAGTGTGAACACCAGTCACAACCAACAACACACCCCAGCACACAGACAGGTGCACATTCCCAAACCCAGAGAAGCACAGTGTGAACCCCAATCACAACAAACCAACACGCCCCAGCACAAAGAGACAGGTGCACACTTCCAAAACCAAAGAAGCACAGTGTGCACCACAATCACCACCACACTGTGTAAAAGCCCAACACAAAGACAGGTTCACATTCCCAAACCCAGAGAAGCACAGCGTGTACCCCAATCACAACCAACAACACTGTGTAAAAGCCCAGCAGAGAGAGACAGGTGCACATTCCTACACCCAAAGAAGCACAGTGTGAACCCTGGTCAGAGCCAACAACACTGTGTAAAATCCCAGCACAGAGAGACAGGTGCACATTCCTACACCCAAAGAAGCACAGTGTGAACCCTTTTCAGAACCAACAACACTGTGTAAAAGCCCAGCACAGAGAGACAGGTGCACATTCCCAAGCCCAAAGACGCACAGTGTGCACCCCAGTCACAACCAACAACACTGTGTAAAAGCCCAGCGCAGAGAGACAGGTGCACATTCCTACACCCAAAGAAGCACAGTGTGAACCCTGGTCAGAACCAACAACACTGTGTAAAAGCCCAGCACAGAGAGACAGGTGCACATTCCCACACCCAAAGAAGCACAGTGTGCACCACAATCACAACCAACAACAAGGAGTAAAAGCCAACACAATGAGACAGGTGCACATTCCCAAATGCAAAGAAGCACAGTGTGCACCTCAGTCACAACCAACAACACTGTGTAAAAGCCCAGCACAGAGAGACAGGTGCACAGTCCCAGACCCAATGAAGCGCAGTGTGCACCCCAATCACAAACACCAATGCTGTGTAAAATCCCAGCACAGAGAGACAGGTGCACATTCCCAAACCCAAAGAAGCAGAGTGTGCACCACAATCACAACCCCACTGTGTAAAAGCCCAGCAAAAAGACAGGTTCACATTCCCAAACCCAGAGAAGCGCAGCGTGTACCCCAATCACAACCAACAACACTGTGTAAAAGCCCAGCAGAGAGAGACAGGCGCACATTCCCACACCCAAAGAAGGACAGTGTGCACCCCAATCACAACCAACAACAAGGAGTAAAAGCCCAGCACAGAGACACAGGTGCACAGTCCCAGACCCAAAGAAGCACAGTGTGCATCCCAATCACAACCAACAACACTGTGTAAAAGCCCAGCAGAGAGAGACAGGCGCACATTCCCACACCCAAAGAAGCACAGTGTGCACCCCAATCACAACCAACAACAAGGAATAAAAGCCCAGCATAGAGACACAGGTGCACAGTCCCAGACCCAAAGAAGCACAGTGTGCACCCCAATCACAACCAACAGCACATTCCCAAACCCAAAGAAGCAGAGTGTGAACACCAGTCACAACCAACTACACACCCCAGCACACAGACAGGTGCACATTCCCAAACCCAGAGAAGCACAGTGTGAACCCCAATCACAACAAACAACACGCCCCAGCACAAAGAGACGGGTGCACACTCCCAAAACCAAAGAAGCACAGTGTGCACCACAATCACCACCACACTGTGTAAAAGCCCAGCACAGAGAGACAGGTGCACATTCCCACACCCAAAGAAGCACAGTGTGCACCACAATCACAACCAACCACACTGTGTAAAAGCCCAGCAGAGAGAGACAGGTGCACATTCCCCAAACCAAAGAAGCACAGTGTGCACCCTAGTCACAAAAACCAACACGCCCCAGCACAGAGAGAGGTGCACATTCCCAAAACCAAAGAGGTGCAGTGTGTGCAACAATCACAACCAAGAACACACCCCAGCACAGAGAGACAGATGCACATTCCCAAACCCAAAAAAGCACAGTGTGCATCCCAATCACAACCAACAACAAGGAGTAAAAGCCAACACAATGAGACAGGTGCACATTCCCAAATGCAAAGAAGCACAGTGTGCACCTCAGTCACAACCAACACCACTGTGTAAAAGTCCAGCACAGAGAGACAGGTACACATTCCCACACCCAAAGAAGCAAAGTGTGCATCCCAATCACAACCAACAACACTGTGTAAAAGCCCAGCACAGAGAGAAAGGTGCACATTCCCACACCCAAAGAAGCAAAGTGTGCATCCCAATCACAACCAACAACAAGGAGTAAAAGCCAACACAATGAGACAGGTGCACATTCCCAAATGCAAAGAAGCACAGTGTGCACCCCAATCACAACAAACAACACGCCCCAGCACAAAGAGACAGGTGCACACTCCCAAAACCAAAGAAGCACAGTGTGCACCACAATCACAACCACACTGTGTAAAAGCCCAGCACAAAGACAGGTTCACATTCTCAAACCCAGAGAAGCACAGTGTGTACCCCAATCACAACCAACCACACACCCCAGCACAGAGAGACAGGTGCACAGTCCCAAACCCAAAGAAGCACAGAGTGCACCCCAATCGCAACCAGCAGCACTGTTTAAACCCCTAGCACAGAGAGACAGGTGCACATCCCTAAACGCAAGGAAGCACAGTGTGCATCCCAATCACAACCAACAACAAGGAGTAAAAGCCAACATAGAGAGACAGGTGCACATTCCCAAACACAAAGAAGCACAGTGTGCACCTCAGTCACAACCAACAACACTGTGTAAAAGCCCAACACAGAGAGACAGGTGCACAGTCCCAGACCCTAAGAAGCACAGTGTGCCCCCCAATCACAACCACCAATGCTGTGTAAACTCCCAGCACAGAGAGACAGGTGCACATTCCCAAACACAAAGAAGCACAGTGTGCACCCCAATCACAACCAACAACAAGGAGTAAAAGCCAACACAATGAGACAGGTGCACATTCCCAAATGCAAAGAAGCACAGTGTGCATCTCAGTCACAACCAACACCACTGTGTAAATGTCCAGCACAGAGAGACAGGTACACATTCCCACACCCAAAAAAGCAATGTGTGCATCCCAATCACAACCAACAACACTGTGTAAAAGCCCAGCACAGAGAGACAGGTACACATTCCCACACCCAAAGAAGCAAAGTGTGCATCCCAATCACAACCAACAACACTGTGTAAAAGCCCAGCACAGAGAGACAGATGCACATTCCCAAACCCAAAAAAGCACAGTGGGCACCCCAATCACAACCAACAACAAGGAGTAAAAGCCAACACAATGAGACAGGTGCACATTCCCAAATGCAAAGAAGCACAGTGTGCACCTCAGTCACAACCAACACCACTGTGTAAAAGTCCAGCACAGAGAGACAGGTACACATTCCCACACCCAAAGAAGCAAAGTGTGCATCCCAATCACAACCAACAACACTGTGTAAAAGCCCAGCACAGAGAGACAGGTACACATTCCCACACCCAAAGAAGCAAAGTGTGCATCCCAATCACAACCAACAACACTGTCTAAAAGCCCAGCACAGAGAGACAGGTGCACATTCCCACACCCAAAGAAGCACAATGTGCACCCCAATCACAACCAACAACAAGGAGTAAAAGCCAACACAATGAGACAGGTGCACATTCCCAAATGCAAAGAAGCACAGTGTGCACCCCAATCACAACAAACAACACGCCCCAGCACAAAGAGACAGGTGCACACTCCCAAAACCAAAGAAGCACAGTGTGCACCTGTTAAGGTTGGTTTCCTGATGATGAGTTTGAGATGTGTTTGTCTGTTGAAGGAAAGGAGGTGTTAGGGTTGGCTCCTGTGCTGGCATGTATGCTGTGCCAGGATTGATGTCATCAAGTCATTGAGATACAAAGAGGATCAGGGACAAGAGCCCACTGGCTCCCACCACCCAGGCTCACATCTTGTAACTGCCTGGGTTAGAACCAATACATCTCTGAACATTCTAAACTCACACTCACAGCTTACATTCTAATGATGACATCAATCCTGGCACAGCATACATGCCAGCACAGGAGCCAACCCTAACACCTCCTTTCCTTCAACAGACAAACACATCTCAAACTCATCATCAGGAAACCAACCTTAACACCTCCTCCTGTTGCTTAAAGGCACACCTACTACCACACTGAACATGGCTTCCTCGCTCCAACTATGTTCTGTTTACTACCCGAGCAATTGAACCCACAGGCTTAACTAACATCCTACGACAGACCCGATGACGGCTTCAGGTCATGGTGTGTTTGAGGTGTGAGTTAGGATTAGCCTTCCCTTCTATGGTTTATAAGGGAAGGAGGTGTTAGGATCAGCCTTCCTTTCTTATGGTTTCACCTTCTGAATGCTGTAGGTATGTGGTGATGTCATTTGTGGAATGTATGAGGTATCTTGGAGTGTTTGTGTATGAATGGGTTCTAACCCAGGCAGTTGATCTAAGGAAGCCTGGGTGGTGGGAGCCAGTGGGTTTCCCTCATGATTTCCTCCTATCTCCTTATGGACTTGATGAGACCTGATTTGTACCTGTAACTGAAGAACCTGAATAAAGCAACCATTAAGCATACCTGCATCTATATCCTGATTATACCACTATGACCCAGACCGGGACATAACTACCAAAGCCAATCAAACACAAAACTCCTTCCGTTTCTCCCTGCCACAAAGAAACCTCGAGCTGCCACTTCCGAGCACTAACTCCCAAAACCGGAAAGACCAGGTACTGTCGTAACAACACGAGACACTTACTAACAACCCAACAATCTACCCGGGTCAATAGAGAACTACACTTACAACTCATGCCACTGTTAGACTCATTCAGAAATTCAAGTGAACACAGCCACACCAGATCATCACTCACAGCACAACACAATTCACCTTCCGTTCCCACCTTTTTTTATTTTTTTTTTACTCTTAGCGGTTACTTTATTACCTTCTTAGGTTACAGGATCAGATGTCATCAAGTCATTGAGATACAAAGAGGATCAGGGACAAGAGCCCACTGGCTCCCACCACCCAGGCTCACATCTTGTAACTGCCTGGGTTAGAACCAATACATCTCTGAACATTCTAACCTCACACTCACAGCTTACATTCTAATGATGACATCAATCCTGGCACAGCATACATGCCAGCACAGGAGCCAACCCTAACAGCACCACAATCACAAACACGCTGTGTAAAAGCCCAGCACAAAGACAGGTTCACATTCCCAAACCCAGAGAAGCGCAGCGTGTACCCCAATCACAACCAACAACACTGTGTAAACGCCTGGCACAGAGAGACAGGTGCACATTCCCAAATGCAAAGAAGCACAGTGTGCACCCCAATCGCAACCAGCAGCACTGTTTAAACCCCTAGCACAGAGAGACAGGTGCACATCCCTAAACGCAAGGAAGCACAGTGTGCATCCCAATCACAACCAACAACAAGGAGTAAAAGCCAACATAGAGAGACAGGTGCACATTCCCAAACGCAAAGAAGCACAGTGTGCACCTCAGTCACAACCAACAACACTGTGTAAAAGCCCAGCACAGAGAGACAGGTGCACAGTCCCAGACCCTAAGAAGCACAGTGTGCACCCCAATCACAACCACCAATGCTGTGTAAACTCCCAGCACAGAGAGACAGGTGCACATTCCCAAACACAAAGAAGCACAGTGTGCACCCCAATCACAACCAACAACACTGTGTAAAAGCCCAGCACAGAGAGACAGGTGAACATTCCCAAACCCAAAGAATCAGAGTGTGTACCCCAATCACAACAAGCAACACAACCCAGCACAGAGGGACAGGTGCACATTCCCAAACACAAAGAAGCACAGTGTGCACCCCAGTCACAACCAACAACACTGTGTAAAGGCCCAGCACAGAGAGACAGGTGAATATTCCCAAACCCAAAGAAGCAGAGTGTGTACCCCAATCACAACCAGCAACACACCCCAGCACAGAGAGACAGGTGTACATTCCCAAAACCAAAGAAACGCAGTGTGCGCACCAATCACAACCAACAACACAGTCTAAAAACCTAGCACAGAGAGACAGGTGCGCATTCGCAAACCCAAAGAAGCACAGGGTGAACCCTGGTCACAACCAACAACACAGTGTAAAAGCCAAGCACAGAGAGACAGGTGCACATTCCCAAACCCAAAGAAGCACAGTGGGCACCCCAATCACAACCAACAACAAGGAGTAAAAGGCAACACAATGAGACAGGTGCACATTCCTAAATGCAAAGAAGCACAGTGTGCACCTCAGTCACAACCAACAACACTGTGTAAAAGCCCAGCACAGAGAGACAGGTGCACAGTCCCAGACCCAAAGAAGCACAGTGTGCACCCCAATCACAACCACCAATGCTGTGTAAAATCCCAGCACAGAGAGACAGGTGCACATTCCCAAACCCAAAGAAGCAGAGTGTGAACACCAGTCACAACCAACAAAACACCCCAGCACACAGACAGGTGCACATTCCCAAACCCAGAGAAGCACAGTGTGAACCCCAATCACAACAAACAACACGCCCCAGCACAAAGAGACAGGTGCACACTCCCAAAACCAAAGAAGCACAGTGTGCACCACAATCACCACCACACTGTGTAAAAGCCCAGCACAAAGACAGGTTCACATTCCCAAACCCAGAGAAACGCAGCGTGTACCCCAATCACAACAAACAACACTGTGTAAAAGCCCAGCAGAGAGAGCCAGGTGCACATTCCTACACCCAAAGAAGCACAGTGTGAACCCTGGTCAGAACCAACAACACTGTGTAAAATCCCAGCACAGAGAGACAGGTGCACATTCCCAAGCCCAAAGACGCACAGTGTGCACCCCAGTCACAACCAACAACACTGTGTAAAAGCCCAGCACAGAGAGTGAGGTGCACAGTCCCAGACCCAAAGAAGCACAGTGTGCTTCCCAATCACAACCAACAACACTGTGTAAAAGCCCAGCACAGAGAGACAGGTGCACATTCCCACATCCAAAGAAGCACAGTGTGCACCCCAATCACAACCACCAATGCTGTGTAAAATCCCAGCACAGAGAGACAGGTGCACATTCCCAAACCCAAAGAAGCAGAGTGTGAACACCAGTCACAACCAACAACACACCCCAGCACACAGACAGGTGCACATTCCCAAACCCAGAGAAGCACAGTGTGAACCCCAATCACAACAAACCAACACGCCCCAGCACAAAGAGACAGGTGCACACTTCCAAAACCAAAGAAGCACAGTGTGCACCACAATCACCACCACACTGTGTAAAAGCCCAACACAAAGACAGGTTCACATTCCCAAACCCAGAGAAGCGCAGCGTGTACCCCAATCACAACCAACAACACTGTGTAAAAGCCCAGCAGAGAGAGACAGGTGCATATTCCTACACCCAAAGAAGCACAGTGTGAACCCTGGTCAGAGCCAACAACACTGTGTAAAATCCCAGCACAGAGAGACAGGTGCACATTCCTACACCCAAAGAAGCACAGTGTGAACCCTTTTCAGAACCAACAACACTGTGTAAAAGCCCAGCACAGAGAGACAGGTGCACATTCCCAAGCCCAAAGACGCACAGTGTGCACCCCAGTCACAACCAACAACACTGTGTAAAAGCCCAGCGCAGAGAGACAGGTGCACATTCCTACACCCAAAGAAGCACAGTGTGAACCCTGGTCAGAACCAACAACACTGTGTAAAAGCCCAGCACAGAGAGACAGGTGCACATTCCCACACCCAAAGAAGCACAGTGTGCACCACAATCACAACCAACAACAAGGAGTAAAAGCCAACACAATGAGACAGGTGCACATTCCCAAATGCAAAGAAGCACAGTGTGCACCTCAGTCACAACCAACAACACTGTGTAAAAGCCCAGCACAGAGAGACAGGTGCACAGTCCCAGACCCAATGAAGCGCAGTGTGCACCCCAATCACAAACACCAATGCTGTGTAAAATCCCAGCACAGAGAGACAGGTGCACATTCCCAAACCCAAAGAAGCAGAGTGTGCACCACAATCACAACCCCACTGTGTAAAAGCCCAGCAAAAAGACAGGTTCACATTCCCAAACCCAGAGAAGTGCAGCGTGTACCCCAATCACAACCAACAACACTGTGTAAAAGCCCAGCAGAGAGAGACAGGCGCACATTCCCACACCCAAAGAAGGACAGTGTGCACCCCAATCACAACCAACAACAAGGAGTAAAAGCCCAGCACAGAGACACAGGTGCACAGTCCCAGACCCAAAGAAGCACAGTGTGCATCCCAATCACAACCAACAACACTGTGTAAAAGCCCAGCAGAGAGAGACAGGCGCACATTCCCACACCCAAAGAAGCACAGTGTGCACCCCAATCACAACCAACAACAAGGAATAAAAGCCCAGCATAGAGACACAGGTGCACAGTCCCAGACCCAAAGAAGCACAGTGTGCACCCCAATCACAACCAACAGCACATTCCCAAACCCAAAGAAGCAGAGTGTGAACACCAGTCACAACCAACTACACACCCCAGCACACAGACAGGTGCACATTCCCAAACCCAGAGAAGCACAGTGTGAACCCCAATCACAACAAACAACACGCCCCAGCACAAAGAGACGGGTGCACACTCCCAAAACCAAAGAAGCACAGTGTGCACCACAATCACCACCACACTGTGTAAAAGCCCAGCACAGAGAGACAGGTGCACATTCCCACACCCAAAGAAGCACAGTGTGCACCACAATCACAACCAACCACACTGTGTAAAAGCCCAGCAGAGAGAGACAGGTGCACATTCCCCAAACCAAAGAAGCACAGTGTGCACCCTAGTCACAAAAACCAACACGCCCCAGCACAGAGAGAGGTGCACATTCCCAAAACCAAAGAGGTGCAGTGTGTGCAACAATCACAACCAAGAACACACCCCAGCACAGAGAGACAGATGCACATTCCCAAACCCAAAAAAGCACAGTGTGCATCCCAATCACAACCAACAACAAGGAGTAAAAGCCAACACAATGAGACAGGTGCACATTCCCAAATGCAAAGAAGCACAGTGTGCATCTCAGTCACAACCAACACCACTGTGTAAAAGTCCAGCACAGAGAGACAGGTACACATTCCCACACCCAAAGAAGCAAAGTGTGCATCCCAATCACAACCAACAACACTGTGTAAAAGCCCAGCACAGAGAGAAAGGTGCACATTCCCACACCCAAAGAAGCAAAGTGTGCATCCCAATCACAACCAACAACAAGGAGTAAAAGCCAACACAATGAGACAGGTGCACATTCCCAAATGCAAAGAAGCACAGTGTGCACCCCAATCACAACAAACAACACGCCCCAGCACAAAGAGACAGGTGCACACTCCCAAAACCAAAGAAGCACAGTGTGCACCACAATCACAACCACACTGTGTAAAAGCCCAGCACAAAGACAGGTTCACATTCTCAAACCCAGAGAAGCGCAGCGTGTACCCCAATCACAACCAACAAAATTGTGTAAAAGCCCAGCAGAGAGAGAGAGGTGCACATTCCTACACCCAAAGAAACACAGTGTGAACCCTGGTCAGAACCAACAACACTGTGTAAAAGCCCAGCACAGAGAGAGAGGTGCACATTCCCACACCCAAAGAAGCACAGTGTGCACCCCAATCACAACCAACAACAAGGAGTAAACGCCAACACAATGAGGCAGGTGCACATTCCCAAATGCAAAGAAGCACAGTGTGCACCTCAGTCACAACCAACAACACTGTGTAAAAGCCCAGCACAGAGAGACAGGTGCACAGTGCCAGACCCAAAGAAGCACAGTGTGCACCCCAATCACAACCACCAATGCTGTGTAAAATCCCAGCACAGAGAGACAGGTTGTCAAGCTGATTGGCCCCAGAGGACCGCGTACCTGTAGTCTTGGTGGATGGTCTTGCAGGGGCCGCCAGTCTGGAGTCCGGAAACTGATGAAATGGCGGCACGAGGAATCAGCCTCTCCACCACCCAAAAGAGGAACTGGGTGAAGGATGGACCGACCCCCAATGTCACGTTAAATACTCTCCAGAAAAGCGTGACAAGAGGATTGAAGGCTCAGTTGGGTGACACCACAGTCCAGGTAGAGTTGGTTGTCGAGACCATGAATCTTCCAGGTCCAGTGTAACAGCGAGGTATTTGCAGTTGATAAAGGAGTTCGATTGGTGCAGATGGTTCCAAAGGTTTTGCAGGATAAAGTTCGGAGACAGGCAAGACAGGAAGAGTGAGAACAGCTGAAGGCTGGCTGACCCAGGGCAAGACCCAGGTAAGTACTGGAGGTTGGCAGACCCAGGACGGGCCACAGGTAAGGGCTGGAGTCAGGCAGGCCCAAGGTAGGCCACAGATAAGGGCTGGAGGCAGGCTGGCCCAGGACAGGCCACAGGTAAGGGCTGGAGGTAGGCTAGCCCAGGACAGGCCACAGGTAAGGGCTGGAGGCAGACTGACCCAGGGCAGGCCACAGATAAGGGCTGGAGGCAGGCTGACCCAGGACAAGCCACAGGTAAGGGCTGGAGGCAGGCTGACCCAGGACAGGCCACAGGTAAGGGCTGGAGGCAGGCTGACCCAGGACAGGCCACAGGTAAGGGCTGGAGGCAGGCTGACCCAGGACAGGCCACAGGTAAGGGCTGGAGGCAGGCTGACCCAGGACAGGCCACAGGTAAGGGCTGGAGGCAGGCTGACCCAGGACAGGCCACAGGTAAGGGCTGGAGGCAGGCTGACCCAGGACAGGCCACAGGTAAGGGCTGGAGGCAGGTTGGCCCAGGACAGGCCACAGGTAAGGGCTGGAGGCAGGTTGGCCCAGGACAGGCCACAGGTAAGTGTGGAAGCAGGTTGGCCCAGGACAGGCCACATGTAAGTGTGGAAGCAGGAACAACGAGGCGAGCAAAGCGAACCGCGTTGAGACGCGAATCGCTGAAACTCGCAGCCTCTTTTATGGGCCGCCGGCGCCCGAGAGGCCTGGGACGCAGGCCGTTCCGTTTCCGGACGCCGGCGGACCCATAACGAGACTTGGAAAGCAAGCCCCACCAAGGAGGTGAGCCCGGTCCACGGCGCATGCGCGGAACCGAGAGAGAGGTCTTCCGCGCATGCGCCGAAGGCCGCCAGCCCCGTAGCCCGTCGCTCCCCTCCCGGCGAGTCCCCTCCCGGCGAGTCCCCGAAAGCAAACGCGCGGGTAGACTCGCCAGGAGGAAATGGGAGCGGCAGACCCCAGTCTCCCGCGTGACATGACACAGGTGCACACTCCCAAAACCAAAGAAGCACAGTGTGCACCACAATCACAACTACGCTGTGTAAAAGCCCAGCACAAAGACAGGGTCACATTCCCAAACCCGGAGAAGCGCAGCGTGTACCCCAATCACAACCAACAACACTGTGTAAAAGCCCAGCAGAGAGAGACAGGTGCACATTCCTACACCCAAAGAAACACAGTGTGAACCCTGGTCAGAACCAAAAACACTGTGTAAATGCCCAGCACAGAGAGACAGGTGCACATTCCCAAGCCCAAAGACGCACAGTGTGCACCCCAGTCACAACCAACAACACTGTGTAAAAGCCCAGCACAGAGACACAGGTGCACATTCCTACACCCAAAGAAGCACTGTGTGAACCCTGGTCAGAACCAACAACACTGTGTAAAAGCCCAGCACAGAGAGACAGGTGCACATTCCCAAGCCCAAAGACGCACAGTGTGCACCCCAGTCACAACCAACAACACTGTGTAAAAGCCCAGCACAGAGAGACAGGTGCACATTCCTACACCCAAAGAAGCACAGTGTGAACCCTTTTCAGAACCAACAACACTGTGTAAAAGCCCAGCACAGAGAGACAGGTGCACATTCCCAAGCCCAAAGACGCACAGTGTGCACCCCAGTCACAACCAACAACACTGTGTAAAAGCCCAGCGCAGAGAGACAGGTGCACATTCCTACACCCAAAGAAGCACAGTGGGAACCCTGGTCAGAACCAACAACACTGTGTAAAATCCCAGCACAGAGAGACAGGTGCACATTCCCACACCCAAAGAAGCACAGTGTGCACCACAATCACAACCAACAACAAGGAGTAAAAGCCAACACAATGAGACAGGTGCACATTCCCAAATGCAAAGAAGCACAGTGTGCACCTCAGTCACAACCAACAACACTGTGTAAAAGCCCAGCACAGAGAGACAGGTGCACAGTCCCAGACCCAATGAAGCGCAGTGTGCACCCCAATCACAAACACCAATGCTGTGTAAAATCCCAGCACAGAGAGACAGGTGCACATTCCCAAACCCAAAGAAGCAGAGTGTGCACCACAATCACAACCCCACTGTGTAAAAGCCCAGCAAAAAGACAGGTTCACATTCCCAAACCCAGAGAAGCACAGTGTGAACCCCAATCACAAAAAACAACACGCCCCAGCACAAAGAGACAGGTGCACGTTCCCAAAACCAAAGAAGCACAGTGTGCACCACAATCACAACCCCACTGTGTAAAAGCCCAGCAAAAAGACAGGTTCACATTCCCAAACCCAGAGAAGCGCAGCGTGTACCCCAAATCACAACCAACAACACTGTGTAAAAGCCCAGCAGAGAGAGACAGGTGCACATTCCTACACCCAAAGAAGCACAGTGTGAACCCTGGTCAGAACCAACGACACTGTGTAAAAGCCCAGCAGAGAGAGACAGGTGCACATTCCCAAGACCAAAGACGCACAGTGTGCACCCCAGTCACAACCAACAACACTGTGTAAAAGCCCAGCACAGAGAGACAGGTGCACAGTCCCGGACCCAAAGAAGCACAGTGTGCATCCCAATCACAACCAACAACACTGTGTAAAAGCCCAGCACAGAGAGACAGGTGCACATTCCCACACCCAAAGAAGGACAGTGTGCACCCCAATCACAACCAACAACAAGGAGTAAAAGCCCAGCACAGAGACACAGGTGCACAGTCCCAGACCCAAAGAAGCACAGTGTGCATCCCAATCACAACCAACAACACTGTGTAAAAGCCCAGCAGAGAGAGACAGGCGCACATTCCCACACCCAAAGAAGCACAGTGTGCACCCCAATCACAACCAACAACAAGGAATAAAAGCCCAGCATAGAGACACAGGTGCACAGTCCAAGACCCAAAGAAGCACAGTGTGCACCCCAATCAGAACCAACAGCACATTCCCAAACCCAAAGAAGCAGAGTGTGAACACCAGTCACAACCAACTACACACCCCAGCACACAGACAGGTGCACATTCCCAAACCCAGAGAAGCACAGTGTGAACCCCAATCACAACAAACAACACGCCCCAGCACAAAGAGACGGGTGCACACTCCCAAAACCAAAGAAGCACAGTGTGCACCACAATCACCACCACACTGTGTAAAAGCCCAGCACAGAGAGACAGGTGCACATTCCCACACCCAAAGAAGCACAGTGTGCACCACAATCACAACCAACCACACTGTGTAAAAGCCCAGCAGAGAGAGACAGGTGCACATTCCCCAAACCAAAGAAGCACAGTGTGCACCCTAGTCACAAAAACCAACACGCCCCAGCACAGAGAGACAGGTGCACATTCCCAAACCTAAAGAAACACAGTGTGAACCCCAGTCACAAACAACAACACACCTCAGCACAGAGAAACAGTTGCACATTCCCAAACCCAAAGAAGCACAGTGTGTACCCCAATCACAACCAACCACACACCCCAGCACAGAGAGACGGGTGCACAGTCCCAAACCCAAAGAAGCACAGAGTGCACCCCAATCACAACCAACACTGTGTAAAAGCCCAGCACAAAGACAGGTGCACATTCCCAAAACCAAAGAGGTGCAGTGTGTGCAACAATCACAACCAAGAACACACCCCAGCACAGAGAGACAGATGCACATTCCCAAACCCAAAAAAGCACAGTGTGCACCCCAATCACAACCAACAACAAGGAGTAAAAGCCAACACAATGAGACAGGTGCACATTCCCAAATGCAAAGAAGCACAGTGTGCACCTCAGTCACAACCAACACCACTGTGTAAAAGTCCAGCACAGAGAGACAGGTACACATTCCCACACCCAAAGAAGCACAGTGTGCATCCCAATCACAACCAACAACAAGGAGTAAAAGCCAACACAATGAGACAGGTGCACATTCCCAAATGCAAAGAAGCACAGTGTGCACCCCAATCACAACAAACAACACGCCCCAGCACAAAGAGACAGGTGCACACTCCCAAAACCAAAGAAGCACAGTGTGCACCACAATCACAAACACGCTGTGTAAAAGCCCAGCACAAAGACAGATTCACATTCCCAAACCCAGAGAAGCGCAGCGTGTACCCCAATCACAACCAACAACACTGTGTAAAAGCCCAGCAGAGAGAGACAGGTGCACATTCCTACACCCAAAGAAACACAGTGTGAACCCTGGTCAGAACCAAAAACACTGTGTAAATGCCCAGCACAGAGAGACAGGTGCACATTCCCAAGCCCAAAGACGCACAGTGTGCACCCCAGTCACAACCAACAACACTGTGTAAAAGCCCAGCACAGAGACACAGGTGCACATTCCTACACCCAAAGAAACACAGTGTGAACCCTGGTCAGAACCAAAAACACTGTGTAAATGCCCAGCACAGAGAGACAGGTGCACATTCCCAAGCCCAAAGACGCACAGTGTGCACCCCAGTCACAACCAACAACACTGTGTAAAAGCCCAGCACAGAGACACAGGTGCACATTCCTACACCCAAAGAAGCACCGTGTGAACCCTGGTCAGAACCAACAACACTGTGTAAAAGCCCAGCACAGAGAGACAGGTGCACATTCCCAAGCCCAAAGACGCACAGTGTGCACCCCAGTCACAACCAACAACACTGTGTAAAAGCCCAGCACAGAGAGACAGGTGCACATTCCTACACCCAAAGAAGCACAGTGTGAACCCTTTTCAGAACCAACAACACTGTGTAAAAGCCCAGCACAGAGAGACAGGTGCACATTCCCAAGCCCAAAGACGCACAGTGTGCACCCCAGTCACAACCAACAACACTGTGTAAAAGCCCAGCGCAGAGAGACAGGTGCACATTCCTACACCCAAAGAAGCACAGTGTGAACCCTGGTCAGAACCAACAACACTGTGTAAAAGCCCAGCACAGAGAGACAGGTGCACATTCCCACACCCAAAGAAGCACAGTGTGCACCACAATCACAACCAACAACAAGGAGTAAAAGCCAACACAAGGAGACAGGTGCACATTCCCAAATGCAAAGAAGCACAGTGTGCACCTCAGTCACAACCAGCAACACTGTGTAAAAGCCCAGCACAGAGAGACAGGTGCACAGTCCCAGACCCAATGAAGCGCAGTGTGCACCCCAATCACAAACACCAATGCTGTGTAAAATCCCAGCACAGAGAGACAGGTGCACATTCCCAAACCCAAAGAAGCAGAGTGTGCACCACAATCACAACCCCACTGTGTAAAAGCCCAGCAAAAAGACAGGTTCACATTCCCAAACCCAGAGAAGCACAGTGTGAACCCCAATCACAAAAAACAACACGCCCCAGCACAAAGAGACAGGTGCACGTTCCCAAAACCAAAGAAGCACAGTGTGCACCACAATCACAACCCCACTGTGTAAAAGCCCAGCAAAAAGACAGGTTCACATTCCCAAACCCAGAGAAGCGCAGCGTGTACCCCAATCACAACCAACAACACTGTGTAAAAGCCCAGCAGAGAGAGACAGGTGCACATTCCTACACCCAAAGAAGCACAGTGTGAACCCTGGTCAGAACCAACGACACTGTGTAAAAGCCCAGCAGAGAGAGACAGGTGCACATTCCCAAGACCAAAGACGCACAGTGTGCACCCCAGTCACAACCAACAACACTGTGTAAAAGCCCAGCACAGAGAGACAGGTGCACAGTCCCGGACCCAAAGAAGCACAGTGTGCATCCCAATCACAACCAACAACACTGTGTAAAAGCCCAGCACAGAGAGACAGGCGCACATTCCCACACCCAAAGAAGGACAGTGTGCACCCCAATCACAACCAACAACAAGGAGTAAAAGCCCAGCACAGAGGCACAGGTGCACAGTCCCAGACCCAAAGAAGCACAGTGTGCATCCCAATCACAACCAACAACACTGTGTAAAAGCCCAGCAGAGAGAGACAGGCGCACATTCCCACACCCAAAGAAGCACAGCGTGCACCCCAATCACAACCAACAACAAGGAATAAAAACCCAGCATAGAGACACAGGTGCACAGTCCAAGACCCAAAGAAGCACAGTGTGCACCCCAATCAGAACCAACAGCACATTCCCAAACCCAAAGAAGCAGAGTGTGAACACCAGTCACAACCAACTACACACCCCAGCACACAGACAGGTGCACATTCCCAAACCCAGAGAAGCACAGTGTTAACCCCAATCACAACAAACAACACGCCCCAGCACAAAGAGACGGGTGCACACTCCCAAAACCAAAGAAGCACAGTGTGCACCACAATCACCACCACACTGTGTAAAAGCCCAGCACAGAGAGACAGGTGCACATTCCCACACCCAAAGAAGCACAGTGTGCACCACAATCACAACCAACCACACTGTGTAAAAGCCCAGCAGAGAGAGACAGGTGCACATTCCCCAAACCAAAGAAGCACAGTGTGCACCCTAGTCACAAAAACCAAAACGCCCCAGCACAGAGAGACAGGTGCACATTCCCAAACCTAAAGAAACACAGTGTGAACCCCAGTCACAAACAACAACACACCTCAGCACAGAGAAACAGTTGCACATTCCCAAACCCAAAGAAGCACAGTGTGTACCCCAATCACAACCAACCACACACCCCAGCACAGAGAGACAGGTGCACAGTCCCAAACCCAAAGAAGCACAGAGTGCACCCCAATCACAACCAACACTGTGTAAAAGCCCAGCACAAAGACAGGTGCACATTCCCAAAACCAAAGAGGTGCAGTGTGTGCAACAATCACAACCAAGAACACACCCCAGCACAGAGAGACAGATGCACATTCCCAAACCCAAAAAAGCACAGTGTGCACCTCAGTCACAACCAACACCACTGTGTAAAAGTCCAGCACAGAGAGACAGGTACACATTCCCACACCCAAAGAAGCAAAGTGTGCATCCCAATCACAACCAACAACACTGTGTAAAAGCCCAGCACAGAGAGACAGGTGCACATTCCCACACCCAAAGAAGCACAGTGTGCACCCCAATCACAACCAACAACAAGGAGTAAAAGCCAACACAATGAGACAGGTGCACATTCCCAAATGCAAAGAAGCACAGTGTGCACCCCAATCACAACAAACAACACGCCCCAGCACAAAGAGACAGGTGCACACTCCCAAAACCAAAGAAGCACAGTGTGCACCACAATCACAAACACGCTGTGTAAAAGCCCAGCACAAAGACAGGTTCACATTCCAAAACCCAGAGAAGCGCAGCGTGTATCCCAATCACAACCAACAACACTGTGTAAACGCCTGGCACAGAGAGACAGGTGCACATTCCCAAATGCAAAGAAGCACAGTGTGCACCCCAATCGCAACCAGCAGCACTGTTTAAACCCCTAGCACAGAGAGACAGGTGCACATCCCTAAACGCAAGGAAGCACAGTGTGCACCCCAATCACAACCAACAACAAGGAGTAAAAGCCAACATAGAGAGACAGGTGCACATTCCCAAACGCAAAGAAGCACAGTGTGCACCTCAGTCACAACCAACAACACTGCGTAAAAGCCCAGCACAGAGAGACAGGTGCACAGTCCCAGACCCTAAGAAGCACAGTGTGCACCCCAATCACAACCACCAATGCTGTGTAAACTCCCAGCACAGAGAGACAGGTGCACATTCCCAAACACAAAGAAGCACAGTGTGCACCCCAATCACAACCAACAACACTGTGTAAAAGCCCAGCACAGAGAGACAGGTGAACATTCCCAAACCCAAAGAAGCAGAGTGTGTACCCCAATCACAACAAGCAACACAACCCAGCACAGAGGGACAGGTGCACATTCCCAAACACAAAGAAGCACAGTGTGCACCCCAGTCACAACCAACAACACTGTGTAAAGGCCCAGCACAGAGAGACAGGTGAATATTCCCAAACCCAAAGAAGCAGAGTGTGTACCCCAATCACAACCAGCAACACACCCCAGCACAGAGAGACAGGTGTACATTCCCAAAACCAAAGAAACGCAGTGTGCGCACCAATCACAACCAACAACACAGTCTAAAAACCTAGCACAGAGAGACAGGTGCGCATTCGCAAACCCAAAGAAGCACAGGGTGAACCCTGGTCACAACCAACAACACAGTGTAAAAGCCAAGCACAGAGAGACAGGTGCACATTCGCAAACCCAAAGAAGCACAGTGGGCACCCCAATCACAACCAACAACAAGGAGTAAAAGGCAACACAATGAGACAGGTGCACATTCCTAAATGCAAAGAAGCACAGTGTGCACCTCAGTCACAACCAACAACACTGTGTAAAAGCCCAGCACAGAGAGACAGGTGCACAGTCCCAGACCCAAAGAAGCACAGTGTGCACCCCAATCACAACCACCAATGCTGTGTAAAATCCCAGCACAGAGAGACAGGTGCACATTCCCAAACCCAAAGAAGCAGAGTGTGAACACCAGTCACAACCAACAAAACACCCCAGCACACAGACAGGTGCACATTCCCAAACCCAGAGAAGCACAGTGTGAACCCCAATCACAACAAACAACACGCCCCAGCACAAAGAGACAGGTGCACACTCCCAAAACCAAAGAAGCACAGTGTGCACCACAATCACCACCACACTGTGTAAAAGCCCAACACAAAGACAGGTTCACATTCCCAAACCCAGAGAAACGCAGCGTGTACCCCAATCACAACAAACAACACTGTGTAAAAGCCCAGCAGAGAGAGACAGGTGCACATTCCTACACCCAAAGAAGCACAGTGTGAACCCTGGTCAGAACCAACAACACTGTGTAAAATCCCAGCACAGAGAGACAGGTCCACATTCCCAAGCCCAAAGACGCACAGTGTGCACCCCAGTCACAACCAACAACACTGTGTAAAAGCCCAGCACAGAGAGTGAGGTGCACAGTCCCAGACCCAAAGAAGCACAGTGTGCTTCCCAATCACAACCAACAACACTGTGTAAAAGCCCAGCACAGAGAGACAGGTGCACATTCCCACATCCAAAGAAGCACAGTGTGCACCCCAATCACAACCACCAATGCTGTGTAAAATCCCAGCACAGAGAGACAGGTGCACATTCCCAAACCCAAAGAAGCAGAGTGTGAACACCAGTCACAACCAACAACACACCCCAGCACACAGACAGGTGCACATTCCCAAACCCAGAGAAGCACAGTGTGAACCCCAATCACAACAAACCAACACGCCCCAGCACAAAGAGACAGGTGCACACTTCCAAAACCAAAGAAGCACAGTGTGCACCACAATCACCACCACACTGTGTAAAAGCCCAACACAAAGACAGGTTCACATTCCCAAACCCAGAGAAGCGCAGCGTGTACCCCAATCACAACCAACAACACTGTGTAAAAGCCCAGCAGAGAGAGACAGGTGCACATTCCTACACCCAAAGAAGCACAGTGTGAACCCTGGTCAGAGCCAACAACACTGTGTAAAATCCCAGCACAGAGAGACAGGTGCACATTCCTACACCCAAAGAAGCACAGTGTGAACCCTTTTCAGAACCAACAACACTGTGTAAAAGCCCAGCACAGAGAAACAGGTGCACATTCCCAAGCCCAAAGACGCACAGTGTGCACCCCAGTCACAACCAACAACACTGTGTAAAAGCCCAGCGCAGAGAGACAGGTGCACATTCCTACACCCAAAGAAGCACAGTGTGAACCCTGGTCAGAACCAACAACACTGTGTAAAAGCCCAGCACAGAGAGACAGGTGCACATTCCCACACCCAAAGAAGCACAGTGTGCACCACAATCACAACCAACAACAAGGAGTAAAAGCCAACACAATGAGACAGGTGCACATTCCCAAATGCAAAGAAGCACAGTGTGCACCTCAGTCACAACCAACAACACTGTGTAAAAGCCCAGCACAGAGAGACAGGTGCACAGTCCCAGACCCAATGAAGCGCAGTGTGCACCCCAATCACAAACACCAATGCTGTGTAAAATCCCAGCAGAGAGAGACAGGCGCACATTCCCACACCCAAAGAAGGACAGTGTGCACCCCAATCACAACCAACAACAAGGAGTAAAAGCCCAGCACAGAGACACAGGTGCACAGTCCCAGACCCATAGAAGCACGGTGTGCATCCCAATCACAACCAACAACACTGTGTAAAAGCCCAGCAGAGAGAGACAGGCGCACATTCCCGCACCCAAAGAAGCACAGTGTGCACCCCAATCACAACCAACAACAAGGAATAAAAGCCCAGCATAGAGACACAGGTGCACAGTCCCAGACCCAAAGAAGCACAGTGTGCACCCCAATCACAACCAACAGCACATTCCCAAACCCAAAGAAGCAGAGTGTGAACACCAGTCACAACCAACTACACACCCCAGCACACAGACAGGTGCACATTCCCAAACCCAGAGAAGCACAGTGTGAACCCCAATCACAACAAACAACACGCCCCAGCACAAAGAGACGGGTGCACACTCCCAAAACCAAAGAAGCACAAGTGTGCACCACAATCACCACCACACTGTGTAAAAGCCCAGCACAGAGAGACAGGTGCACATTCCCACACCCAAAGAAGCACAGTGTGCACCACAATCACAACCAGCCACACTGTGTAAAAGCCCAGCAGAGAGAGACAGGTGCACATTCCCCAAACCAAAGAAGCACAGTGTGCACCCTAGTCACAAAAACCAACACGCCCCAGCACAGAGAGACAGGTGCACATTCCCAAACCCAAAGAAACACAGTGTGTACCCCAATCACAACCAACCACACACCCCAGCACAGAGAGACAGGTGCACAGTCCCAAACCCAAAGAAGCACAGAGTGCACCCCAATCACAACCAACACTGTGTAAAAGCCCAGCACAAAGACAGGTGCACATTCCCAAAACCAAAGAGGTGCAGTGTGTGCAACAATCACAACCAAGAACACACCCCAGCACAGAGAGACAGATGCACATTCCCAAACCCAAAAAAGCACAGTGTGCACCCCAATCACAACCAACAACAAGGAGTAAAAGCCAACACAATGGGACAGGTGCACATTCCCAAATGCAAAGAAGCTCAGTGTGCACCTCAGTCACAACCAACACCACTGTGTAAAAGTCCAGCACAGAGAGACAGGTACACATTCCCACACCCAAAGAAGCAAAGTGTGCATCCCAATCACAACCAACAACACTGTGTAAAAGCCCAGCACAGAGAGACAGGTGCACATTCCCACACCCAAAGAAGCACAGTGTGCACCCCAATCACAACCAACAACAAGGAGTAAAAGCCAACACAATGAGACAGGTGCACATTCCCAAATGCAAAGAAGCAGAGTGTGCACCCCAATCACAACAAACAACACGCCCCAGCACAAAGAGACAGGTGCACACTCCCAAAACCAAAGAAGCACAGTGTGCACCACAATCACAAACACGCTGTGTAAAAGCCCAGCACAAAGACAGGTTCACATTCCCAAACCCAGAGAAGCGCAGCGTGTACCCCAATCACAACCAACAACACTGTGTAAACGCCTGGCACAGAGAGACAGGTGCACATTCCCAAATGCAAAGAAGCACAGTGTGCACCCCAATCGCAACCAGCAGCACTGTTTAAACCCCTAGCACAGAGAGACAGGTGCACATCCCTAAACGCAAGGAAGCACAGTGTGCACCCCAATCACAACCAACAACAAGGAGTAAAAGCCAACATAGAGAGACAGGTGCACATTCCCAAACGCAAAGAAGCACAGTGTGCACCTCAGTCACAACCAACAACACTGTGTAAAAGCCCAGCACAGAGAGACAGGTGCACAGTCCCAGACCCTAAGAAGCACAGTGTGCACCCCAATCACAACCACCAATGCTGTGTAAACTCCCAGCACAGAGAGACAGGTGCACATTCCCAAACACAAAGAAGCACAGTGTGCACCCCAATCACAACCAACAGCACTGTGTAAAAGCCCAGCACAGAGAGACAGGTGAACATTCCCAAACCCAAAGAAGCAGAGTGTGTACCCCAATCACAACAAGCAACACAACCCAGTACAGAGAGACAGGTGCACATTCCCAAACACAAAGAAGCACAGTGTGCACCCCAGTCACAACCAACAACACTGTGTAAAAGCCCAGCACAGAGAGACAGGTGAATATTCCCGAACCCAAAGAAGCAGAGTGTGTACCCCAATCACAACCAGCAACACACCCCAGCACAGAGAGACAGGTGTACATTCCCAAAACCAAAGAAACGCAGTGTGCGCACCAATCACAACCAACAACACAGTCTAAAAACCTAGCACAGAGAGACAGGTGCGCATTCGCAAACCCAAAGAAGCACAGGGTGAACCCTGGTCACAACCAACAACACAGTGTAAAAGCCAAGCACAGAGAGACAGGTGCACATTCCCAAACCCAAAGAAGCACAGTGGGCACCCCAATCACAACCAACAACAAGGAGTAAAAGGCAACACAATGAGACAGGTGCACATTCCTAAATGCAAAGAAGCACAGTGTGCACCTCAGTCACAACCAACAACACTGTGTAAAAGCCCAGCACAGAGAGTGAGGTGCACAGTCCCAGACCCAAAGAAGCACAGTGTGCTTCCCAATCACAACCAACAACACTGTGTAAAAGCCCAGCACAGAGAGACAGGTGCACATTCCCACATCCAAAGAAGCACAGTGTGCACCACAATCACAACCACCAATGCTGTGTAAAATCCCAGCACAGAGAGACAGGTGCACATTCCCAAACCCAAAGAAGCAGAGTGTGAACACCAGTCACAACCAACAACACACCCCAGCACACAGACAGGTGCACATTCCCAAACCCAGAGAAGCACAGTGTGAACCCCAATCACAACAAACCAACACGCCCCAGCACAAAGAGACAATTGCACACTCCCAAAACCAAAGAAGCACAGTGTGCACCACAATCACCACCACACTGTGTAAAAGCCCAACACAAAGACAGGTTCACATTCCCAAACCCAGAGAAGCGCAGCGTGTACCCCAATCACAACCAACAACACTGTGTAAAAGCCCAGCAGAGAGAGACAGGTGCACATTCCTACACCCAAAGAAGCACAGTGTGAACCCTGGTCAGAGCCAACAACACTGTGTAAAATCCCAGCACAGAGAGACAGGTGCACATTCCCAATCCCAAAGACGCACAGTGTGCACCCCAGTCACAACCAACAACACTGTGTAAAAGCCCAGCACAGAGAGTGAGGTGCACAGTCCCAGACCCAAAGAAGCACAGTGTGCATCCCAATCACAACCAACAACACTGTGTAAAAGCCCGGCACAGAGAGACAGGTGCACATTCCCACACCCAAAGAAGCCCACTGTGCACCCCAATCACAACCAACAACACTGTGTAAAAGCCCAGCACAGAGAGTGAGGTGCACAGTCCCAGACCCAAAGAAGCACAGTGTGCATCCCAATCATAACCAACAACACTGTGTAAAAGCCCAGCACAGAGAGACAGGTGCACATTCCCACGCCCAAAGAAGCACAGTGTGCACCCCAATCACAACCAACAACACTGTGTAAAAGCCCAGCACAGAGAGACAGGTGCACATTGCCCAAACCAAAGAAGCACAGTGTGCATCCCAATCACAACCGACAACACTGTGTAAAAGCCCAGCAGAGAGAGACAGGTGCACATTCCTACACCCAAAGAAGCACAGTGTGAACCCTGGTCAGAACCAACAACAATGTGTAAAATCCCAGCACAGAGAGACAGGTGCACATTCCCAAGCCCAAAGATGCACAGTGTGCACCCCAGTCACAACCAACAACACTGTGTAAAGGCCCAGCACAGAGAGTGAGGTGCACAGTCCCAGACCCAAAGAAGCACAGTGTGCATCCCAATCACAACCAACAACACTGTGTCAAATCCCAGCACAGAGAGACAGGTGCACATTCCCAAGCCCAAAGACGCACAGTGTGCACCCCAGTCACAACCAACAACACTGTGTAAAGGCCCAGCACAGAGAGTGAGGTGCACATTCCCACACCCAAAGAAGCACAGTGTGCACCCCAATCACCACCAACAACAAGGAGTAAAAGGCACCACAATGAGACAGGTGCACATTCCTAAATGCAAAGAAGCACAGTGTGCACCTCAGTCACAACCAACAACACTGTGTAAAAGCCCAGCACAGAGAGTGAGGTGCACAGTCCCAGACCCAAAGAAGCACAGTGTGCATCCCAATCACAACCAACAACACTGTGTAAAAGCCCAGCACAGAGAGACATGTGCACAGTCCCAGACCCAAAGAAGCACAGTGTGCACCCCAATCACAACCAACAACAAGGAGTAAAAGGCACCACAATGAGACAGGTGCACATTCCTAAATGCAAAGAAGCACAGTGTGCACCTCAGTCACAACCAACAACACTGTGTAAAAGCCCAGCACAGAGAGACATGTGCACAGTCCCAGACCCAAAGAAGCACAGTGTGCATCCCAATCACAACCACCAATGCTGTGTAAAATCCCAGCACAGAGAGACAGGTGCGCATTCAGAAACCCAAAGAAGCACAGTGTGCACCCCAATCACAACCAACAACAAGGAGTAAAAGGCAACACAATGAGACAGGTGCACATTCCTCAATGCATAGAAGCACAGTGTGCACCTCAGTCACAACCAACAACACTGTGTAAAAGCCCAGCACAGAGAGACAGGTGCACAGTCCCAGACCCAAAGAAGCACAGTGTGCACCCCAATCACAACCACCAATGCTGTGTAAACTCCCAGCACAGAGAGACAGGTGAACATTCCCAAACCCAAAGAAGCACAGTGTGCACCCCAATCACAACCAACAACACTGTTTAAAAGCCCAGTATAGAAACACAGGTGCTCATTCCCTAAACCAAAGAAACACAGTGTGCATCCCGGTCACAACCAACAAGGTAAAAGCCCAGACAGAGAGACATTAGGCCAAGTAGGCACTGGCCTATCGTTCCCACTCATTTTAGGGGCTGCAGCGCCCTCCAGTGCTTAATTTGGATGTTGTATTTGTGCCCAGATTTCACCACAAACAAATTGAGGAAAGTGAAACATAACTTTTTTTGGGTTTATTACAAATTTTAAAAAATGTTTTTGTTTGGTAACATTAATAATTGTGAATGTTTCATTTTGTGTAATACACTGGTTTATAAAAATTGTTGTTTGGTAAAATATAAAACGTATTAGGAGATAATTTGCAAGGGGGGTGGGCACAGGGTTTAATCCGGCACTGCTTCCATCGTTACATTATACACTTTGATAAACATGGCATTTGTTTTAATACATATTATCAGGGCTGGTGCTGGGCAAGTGCAGCAGGTGCGACTGCACTTGGACCCGCATCGAGGGAGCCAATGACTCCCTCTTGCAGGCTGCAGCGTGGCCCGTGCGCTCAGAGTCCCTAAGCTTGCTGCAGTCCACTCTGAGCACACAGGCGGCAAACGCTACAGCCTGCACGATGACGGGGAAGCTTGCTGCAGTCCACTCTGAGCGCACAGACGGCACACGCTGCAGCCTGCATGATGACGGGGAAGTTTGCTGCAATGCACACTGAGCGCACAGGCGGAACAAGCTGCAGCCTGCATGATGAAGGGGAAGCTTGCTGCAGTGCACTCTGAGCGCACGGGATGCACATGCTGTAGCTTGCATGATGATGGGGAAGCTTGCTGCAGTCCACTCTGAGCACACAGGCGGCACACGCTACAGCCTGCATGAAGGGGAAGCTTGCTGCAGTCCACTCTGAGCACACAGGCGGCACACGCTGCAGCATGCATGATGACGGGGACACTTGCTGCAGTCCACTCAGAGCGCACAGGCGGCACATGCTGCAGCCTGTATGATGACGGGGAAGCTTGCTGCAGCCACTCTGAGTGCAGAGGTGGCACACGCTGCAACCTGCATGATGAAGGGGAAGCTTGCTGCAATCCACTCTGAGCGCACAGGCAGCACACGCTGCGGCATGCATGATGACGGGGAAGCTTGCTGCAGTCCACTCTGAGCGCACAGGCGGCACACGCTGCGGCATGCATGACGCGGAAGCTTGCTGCAGTCCACTCTGAGCGCACAGACGGCACACGCTGCAGCCTGCATGATGATGGGGAAGCTTGCTGCAGTGCACGCTGAGCGCACAGGCGGCACACGCCTCAGCCTGCATGATGAAGGGGAAGCTTGCTGCAGTCCACGCTGAGCGCACAGGCAGCACACGCTGCAGCATGCATGATGAAGGGGAAGCTTGCTGCAGTGCACGCTGAGCGCACAGGCGGCACACGCTGCAGCCTGCATAATGACGGGGAAGCTTGCTGCAGTGCACTGTGAGCGCACGGGATGCACATGCTGCAGCTTGCATGATGACGGGGAAGCTTGCTGCAGTCCACTCTGAGCGCACAGGCGACACACGCAACAGCCTGCATGAAGGGGAAGCTTGATGCAGTCCACTCTGAGCACACAGGTGGCACACGCTGCAGCATGCATGATGACGGGGAAGCGTGCTGCAGTCCACTCTGAGCGCACAGGCGGCACGCGCTGCAACATGCATGATGACGGGGAAGCTTGCTGCAGTCCACTCTGAGTGCAGAGGTGGCACACGCTGCAGCCTGCATGATGACAGGGAAGCTTGCTGCAGCCATTCTGAGTGCAGAGGTGGCACACGCTGCAACCTGCATGATGAAGGGGAAGCTTGCTGCAATCCACTCTGAGTGCACAGGCAGCACACCCTGCGGCATGCATGATGACGGGGAAGCTTGCTGCAGTCCACTCTGAGCACACAGGTGGCAAACGCTACAGCCTGCATGATGACGGGGAAGCTTGCTGCAGTCCACTCTGAGCGCACAGGCGGCACACGCTGCAGCATGCATGATGATGGGGAAGCTTGCTGCAGTCCACTCTGAGTGCACAGGCGGCACACGCTGCAGCCTGCATGATGACGGGGAAGCTTGCTGCAGTCCACTCTGAGCGCACAGACGGCACACGCTGCAGCCTGCATGATAACAGGGAAGCTTGCTGCAGTCCACTCTGAGTGCAGAGGTGGCACACGCTTCTGCCTGCATGAAGGGGAAGCTTGCTGCAGTCCACTCTGAGCGCACAGGCAGCACACGCTGCAGCCTGCATGATGGCGGGGAAGCTTGCTGCAGTCCACTCTGAGCACACAGGCGGCACATGCTGCAGCTTGCATGATGACGGGGAAGCTTGCTGCAGTTCACTCTGAGCGCACAGGCAGCACACGTTACAGGCTGTATGATGACGGGAAGCTTGCTGCAGTCCACTCTGAGCGCACAGGAGGCACACGCTGCAGCATGCATATGAAGGGGAAGCTTTCTGCAGTGCGCGCTGAGCGCACAGGTGGCACACGCTGCAGCATGCATGATGACGGGGAAGCTTGCTGCAGTCCGCTCTGAGCGCACAGGCGGCACACGCTGCAGCATGCATGATGAAGGGGAAGCTTGCTGCAGTCCACTCTGAGCACACAGGCGGCAAACGCTACAGCCTGCATGATAACAGGGAAGCTTGCTGCAATGCACGCTGAGCGCACAGGTGGCACACGTTGCAGCATGCATGATGACGGGGGAGCTTGCTGCAGTCCACTCTGACCACACAGGCGACACACGCTGCAGCCTGCATGATGATGGGGAAGCTTGCTGCAGTCCACTCTGAGCACACAGGCGGCACATGCTGCAGCTTGCATGATGACGGGGAAGCTTGCTGCAGTCCACTCTGAGCGCACAGGCGGCACACGCTACAGGCTGCATGATGACGGGAAGCTTGCTGCAGTCCACTCTGAGCGCACAGGAGGCACATGCTGCAGCATGCATATGAAGGGGAAGCTTGCTGCAGTGCACGCTGAGCGCACAGGTGGCACACGCTGCAGCATGCATGATGACGGGGAAGCTTGCTGCAGTCCGCTCTGAGTGCACAGGCGGCACACGCTGCAGCATGCATGATGAAGGGGAAGCTTGCTGCAGTCCACTCTGAGCACACAGGCGGCAAACGCTACAGCCTGCATGATAACAGGGAAGCTTGCTGCAATGCACGCTGAGCGCACAGGTGGCACACGCTGCAGCATGCATGATGATGGGGAAGCTTGCTGCAGTGCACTCTGAGTGCACAGGTGGCACACGCTGCAGCATGCATGATGACGGGGAAGCTTGCTGCAGTCCACTCTGAGCACACAGGCGGCACACGCTGCAGCCTGCATGATGACGGGGAAGCTTGCTGCAGTCCACTCTGAGCACACAGGCGGCACATGCTGCAGCATGCATGATGACGGGGAAGCTTGCTGCAGTCCAATCTGACCACACAGGCGGCACACGCTGCAGCCTGCATGATGACGGGGAAGCTTGCTGCAGTCCACTCTGAGCGCACGGGTTTGGCTCCCTTTTGTTTCTTCTGTGGAGGCAACTTGTCACCTGTCAACCCCTGCTGTGGCTCTGGAGAGACCACCACCCTCCCAACAGCCCAACAGGCGTTGCGGGCCTCTTAAGCACTGCTGATCACTTTCTTTCTTAATGCAGAGAGTTTAAAGTGGGTGAAATTTACTATTGCTGCCCTATTTAAGAGACCATTGTTGTGTTAAGAACTGCAAAGGGGCATTTTTATTTTGAAAGCAGATGCAAAGCAGCAGTTAGCTGCCAAAAATCTGTGCCTTCCTGCACATACCGTTTTAGCTATATGTCTTATTTCCACGTTTATATTTACCACGCCAAAAAGCGTTTAAGTAGTATGTAACGGCTGGTGAGTCACGTCTAGCAGCCCACCCGTGGTGGGAACTAGTAGCGAGGGGGTGGCCGGTGGGGGGGGGGGGGGGTTTAGGAACACGTGGCAAGTCCAGGGCAGTATTATAATGCCATCATGAGGCAAAGGCGGGCATCAGGGCATCAGGGCGTGCAGCCTTGGGGCACGCCGCAGAGAGACTGGGGCACCCGCTTACTTATGGACCGGCGCTGTGCGATTACAGCATTGGAGTGGGGGGGGGGGTTGGGGGGCCGCTTGTCGTCTCTACTTAAATATTGCAAAGAGCGCTCGGGAAAAATTGCTCTAGTGCAAAAAGCATTTTTGCAGCAGGCAAATGCTTGCCCGAGTCCTAGTCCTATTCCTGTGCCCTGGTGCAAACACGCATCGAAATAATGCCCCTTTGCAGTAGAGGGAAGCTGGCACTGTACGATAGGCTTGGGGGGCGGATACTAACGCGTGGGACGCTTTGGCACCTTACAGTCCCCCATATTGGTCACGTGGCTTCAGTGGGGCCCCCTCTTAACCACAGTTTGTACACTTTATGTTCCAGTCCCACATGTTTCAATCACAGAGCCGCGCATTTGGTCACTGTTTATCTAATCATCTTTTTTCTTTCTTTAAATTATTCTTGTTTTCTCGTGTTCTTTTGATTGCATTGTGCTTTTAACCTGTTCATGGATTTTTATTGTGGCCAGGGAGTCGAAATAACCCCTCAGCCTGGACGACTCTGACCTTGCGGCCCGGAAAGGAAAGTGCAGGGCGGCAGAACGGAAGTGGCAAACCTCAGGCTCCTCCTTTGACAAACTGGCCTGCCGCCTGCTCCAACAGCAATACAGTCTCGCCATCCGTGCAAAGAAAAGAGGCCACGTACAGGCACTGGTTTCCAGTGCATCCAACAACAAGGCTGAACCTTCCACAATCTGCAGGGAACTAGCCATCCCTTCCCCAGTCTCCTCCTCCCCTTCTCCTTCCCAGGCCCTCTGCAACGCACTGCCCTCACACTTTGCCAGCAAAACTCAGGACATCCTGATCACCCACACAACCCATCGCACAGCCCCTTACCTCCATGGGCCTGGGCCCCCCCCCACCCTCCTTCCTCCCCTGTCACACCTGAAGAAGTCAGAGTTGTCCGCTCCATGGAGGTCTCTTCTAAACATCAAGGATCACATTGGCACTCTTTTCCCTGCGCTCACTTATTTCTGCAACCACTCTTTTGTCACTGGATCTTTCCCCTCCTCCCTCAAGAACTCCCTTGTGCGCCTCCTGAAAGAAAAAGAAAAAAACATCCTCTGAACCGCATGGGGAAGCTGCTGCAAAAGCTGGCATTGCCCCAACTCAACTCTCACACCAAACTTGTTGGTGGTCTCCACGACCATCAATCTGGATTCCGAGCATCCAGAGGCACGGAAACTGCGCTTCTAAACACCCATCAAGAACTGCTTGCTTCTCGGGACTCCAACTCCCCTTCTGTTCTCATCCTTCTCCATCTTTCCTCTGCATTTGACATAGTCAACCAACCCATCCTCATACAAAGGCTCCACGATAGATTTGATATTGCAGAACAGGCACTGGACTGGCTGACATCCTTCCTAACAGACCACTCTTTCCTGTGCTCGTTTTCCTCTCATACTTCCTTCTCCACCCGTGGTGTCCCCCAGGGTACTATCCACTCCCCTTTGCTCTTTAACATCTGCCTTCCTCTGCTTGCACCCTCATCTCCAACTTCCAGTGTTACGCTGACAACACAGAGCTCTTATTCAAGCTTCCTGCTGACCCTCTTGCACCCTCCATCATCCCTGACTGCCTATCTGTCATCCAGTCCTGGTGCACCTCCAATGATCTCTGCCTCAATGCCCGTAAAACTGAGATCCTTCACATCGGGACCCTTGCTCCCTCCTTCTTCCCTTCACTCTGGCCTTTCTCCTTGGGCTCTACCACTGCCTTCTTCTGAAGCCAGAAACCTTGGAGTCATTTTGGACTCCTCGCTCTCCTTCCTCCCTCACACTCAGGACATTGCCAAGAAGTCCCACTTTCAGCTCTTGCTTCTCAAAGGAATTCTACCTTTTCTCACCTTCCCCCAGAGGCTCAATGTTACCCAAGCCCTGGTTCTCTCTAGGCTTGACTATTGCAATAGCCTTCTCCCCAATCTAACTTCTTCCACTCTGAGACCCCTCCAGCAAATCCAGAATAGGGCAGCAAGACTTATTCCTGGCCTCAAGACCAGGGACTGCATCTCTCCTGCACTAAAAAGTCTTCACTGGCTCCCGGTTGCTGCACAAATTAAATTCACATCCCTCTGCATCATCCACAAGGCTGTCTGGGGCCGGGGACCACACTATCTGCGACTCTATCTTACTAAATACGCTCCCACTAGATCTCTTCGCTCCTCTGGCTCCAGCTCATTGTGTGCAAAGTGTTTTGCTGAACAGAGGGCAGGGGTTCGCTCACATTCCTCTGTGGGCTCCCTCTTTTGGAACAGCTTCTCCTGCCCCATCCGCCTTCAGCAGGACTTCCTTAGAATTCCGGAAGCTCCTCAAGAGTTTCCTCTTTTCCTCCTCCTCCCCTTCCCTCCTCTGCTAATCCCACAGTTGCTGTGATTGGTGTCCGGGGACCTTATGCATCCTCGGGCCCTGACCTCTCACACCTAATCACCCCAGCTCCTGTCTACCCTCAGCACTTGCCTTGACACACCCTTCGCCCTGGAGGTTCGCAGTTACAACTAACATGGCTATAGGCCATGTAGCACTGAACATTCCAAGCACTTCATCTGTGGCACACCCATGAGCTCGGACTCCCCAGCACTTACCTCCAATACCCTCTTCCTTGCTGCACTTCGACGTTCTGAATACTCACAAGGAATAGTAGGCTCGTCCTTTTTACCCTCCACTGCTTTAATATTGTGTCTGTAATGTGTTTCACTCCCTTGTTTCCTCCCTTCGCCCTGTGGACACTTTGAAACAGTATTTTACTTGCTGAAAGCACCTAACAGGCAAACAATAAATAAAAATAAAATTTAAATAAATAAATGTAAACTTGCGCTCTTTTGCCAAATGTTGCTGCCTGGTTATCATTGGTTGTCCCAACAGTGACTTGGAGGATGGCAACCCTAAAGCACTCCAATCTACTGTACCCTCTGCCTCCCCCCCAGGCAAGTGTCTTGAAAAGTGTGCCCCCGCCCCTCCAGTCGCATGCCGTATTCACCGCTAGCACAGTAGATGTAGTGCCGGACCCAAAGCCAGCAGGGCCATCTAGCCTCGGTGGACCACACCCTGCTGTAATGCTAGGCTGAGAAACCAGGACACCTGGCGTAGAGCGCAGCGTAGAAGGCTGCTGGGAGTACCTTTCCTGTCCAATCATAGCTCACATCATTATTCTCTTCCGGGGTGACCTGTGGCCTGTTCTCCCGGCTTCACTATCGAGTCTATGGGAATGTTCAACTCCACTGTTCTTCCAGTATTACTTGGTGAAGAAAACCTAACCATCTCCTAATGACTTGATGTCCACCATCAGAGCACAAGTGATTATCACAACCTGGAACCTACTGGTCTCGTGTATGCTAACTCTGCTTCTAACCTTGAACCCCAAAAAGGCCTCTTTTATTCTGCTGCCTGGTTGATGGTTGGGTGCGCACATTTGAACACGTTGGATATTCCGCCTACCTCCCACTGGCTACCTAGACCCTACACAAGTCAGTGTATGTATCCTTCGCAGGCCCTTATCTGGAGTCCAAGTGTGACAGAATGCCATCTGTGAGGGAGCAATAGCCTGCAATGTTTAGTTTTTTTATGCAAAATTACACAGATCACTCCATCTCCGAAAGTGAGGTCTGAAATATCAGACCCTCCTTTCGTAATTCTCCATGCTGAATAGCACACTGTAAACATGTAACTCTGCTGGGCCTGTCCAATGACACATCTCACAAGCTGCCTTCTAGTATGTCAACAAGGCAGTTACAGTGCATTCCAGCCAAAAGATCTTGGCACCCACAGTTCCAGAAGCCAGGCACTACCTTTAACTGTAGAACCCTCTGATCCTGAATTATAGTTGTGTCCGCCAGATTAAACTCTAAATGTAAGCAATGCCTGGTTTTGACATGGTGACCTCTGTGAATATATAATTATAATGGCCAAAACCTATTAGTGTCACATTGTTGTAAAATTGGTTGCTAGTGACTCATTATTTATTTTTAATTTTAATTTGGCTGAAAAACAAGAAAATCGACCTTTAACATGTTATACAAAAACATCAATACATTTACATAGAGTACATTAAAAAAGTTTCAAGATGATAAAAACAACATAGGAATTCATCAAGTACAAAAAAAACACGATTAAGATTACATTTTAAAAAATTCAATTCATTAAGAAAACGGACATTATGGTAATGCGTTTTCATGTGATCAAGAAGGATAAACCTAGAACTTCCAAGCTTTGAGAAAACCGGTAAGAGCAACTAGAACTGAAGAAGCACGTCCCGCGGGACACGCTGACCATACCAACTCCGCACCAGCCAACAGAAACAGTCCCTAATATTGCTTTAAATAATTCCATCTCAAACCTTGAGTGAATTTGCAAGATATTAGGAGATGCTTTAAGGTTTCACAGATGTTCTCTTGATTACAAAGTCGGCATGTAGCTTGGCCCTCAGATAGCTTACCATACACCTTACCAAAAATGTGTTGCGTTAGAATCAAGTTCCAGTGAAATTGAAGGAAAATCAACCTAATAAGTCTGTCTGGATAAATAGCGAGAAATGGTGCTAAAGTCCCAAGTTTCTTGTGATCATCCAGAAGGTGATTCAGAGAGAGATATGCTCTTGGTAGTGGATATCCAGACCATATCATACAGTTTGCATTTAATTCTGGCGGTTTAATAATTACAATCTTGATTAGAATTGCCCATCTCCTCAAGGAGGCTCCTACAACAATCATGTATTTCACACAACCAAGCATTACTTCTCACCTCGAACATCATTTTAAGATCCTCAAGCAAGGAATTATCAGCCGGACAATTTTTATTTCGAAAGAGGTTTCAGATCTTCCAATGGGCTCTAGCTTTGAGGGAGACTACACCCAACTCACACCTGATGGCAGTAATAGGAACAGAGGAAGGCAAAAGATGGTTCTCCAGATCAAACCTTCAACAACAGGCAAAGGACTAAGTACGGCCAAAGGATAGGTGTCTATCCTATAGAGCAGTTTAGGTACTACCTTCCCGTCATAGTAGCGTACGGTAGGCCTCAATGAAAATTTACCATATCTAGAGTTCACCCTCTCAAGTTGAGTGGACAGGGCAAGAGGCTGACTCTTTATCCAGGAGCAAATCCTGGGTGGACAGGACCGAGCAGAAATTATACTGACAGTCATTATGTGTATCACCGTCAAGGACTGGTTTTAACCCACAACAACTGTTTGCCCCAGCCCAGTAAACCCCCCTTTTCATCTCTCTGGGTAGGCTTGTTACCTCCTCCAGACAACATGAAATCTCGCCACGCGGTTAGCTGGTAACCACCGGTTCTAAGTCAAGTCCTGTCATGACAATCAAGAGCTGACACCAGGGTGGTAATTAACAGAGACTCTTCGATGCAAGGAAGGCTGGAGTAGTCTGGAGGGAAGCACTAGTCCACAGTAGAATCCCACCATCTTTGAATTTCCCACGGCTCCCTCAATTACTGTGCCCCTTCCCAAGTTCCTGCCGTCAAAACACACTAAGGTAGGCATTAGCAGGCAAAACAAGCTGAATACGGCAGTCAGTATTAGCAGCAGCCAGAATGCAAGAGCGGGACCAATCCACTGTAGCAGATCGCCTATTAGCAGATCGCCTATTTCTGGGGGTGTGACCACCCCCTCTGTTGTATCCCCTTTGGATTACACAAGAACGATTTGATCTGGAAATGTATTGCTGGCAGAGTCTGCTTCCATAGAGGTAGAGACAAAGGCACCAGGAAGGCAGGAGGCTTCTTCCAAATTGAACATTTGGGGTGATCTGCAGGTTGGACAAGGCCTACTGCAAGCTGTGACCGCTGTCGATAAGGAGCCTGCTCACTCTAAGCCCCTGGAGCTGCTTTTGACACTCATTCCCTTTTAATCAACCATAAATGTAATGTGTCATTTGTTTAGTGCCTTTTCCCATTGGTGTTGTGCGGTGTGTCATTGAAAATAGTGTATGATTTCAGATGTGTGCAGGTGGGTGGCCTTGCCTTCGGCTTTCTTCCATACGCATGGAGTGTGATACGTACCCATGTGTTCCAGCCGGCCTCTTGCTTTCATAGTTGTGGCATGGATTCGGTCCTCTGGTCTGCACGAGGTTATTAGATTATTCTCACCATCAATCAGTGATTACATTATCATTATGTATCCTTATTTCATTCTTCTTATGCGCCACTTGCCCGTAGACCTCACGGGCGCACAAACAACAAAGAAACAGAAAACAGAACAGAAGTTCGCCATTGCCCCGGCCTGCCTGAAAAGTGGTTGACTAAACTGAAGAGCGCAGGGGTCATCAGCGTGCTGGGGGGAATAGCCAGGCCTTTAGGGTCCTCCTGAAGGTCAAGTGATCCTCTATGCATAGGATGCTGAAAGGAATGGAGTTCCAGTTAAAGGGGGTTTAGATGGAGAAGGAGGATCCCCCTATTCTTGTCAATTTGAGGGGAGGGATCACAAGGAGGAGTGCAGTGCCTGAGCGCAGGTTTCTTTCGGGTTGGTCGCGGGCGGGTTTCTGTTGAAGGTATTGTAGGCCCGTCTAATGGAGGACACAGTGGGCGATGATGGCATTAAAAGTAGCCGATTGTCTGACCGGAAACTAGTGGAGGACACAGAGGGCAGGAGTGATGTGCTCTCTGGGGGCTGAGGGCAAGGAGGAGCCTAGATGCAGAGTCCTGGACTCTTTGGAGCTTTCTGAGTTGATTTGCAGGTGCGCCCAGGAAAACAGAGTTAGTGTAGTTTAGGCGGGAGAGGACGATGGACAAGATTGCCGTGACTTTGTGAGTCTAGGAGAGGTAAGGGAAGATGCGTCTGCTTATGCCTTTATGCTTCCCTGTACACCGGTGGTTCCCCCGTACCATAAGGCGCGGTTCCCCAATAGCATGAGGCCCGGCTTGGCCAGGGTATGCTTTCTAGATCCCGCTCATATGTTGTAACCACTATGCGTCGTCTTGCACTTTAGTGGAATGTCACCTCACACTTACTGTAACTAGCGCCTAGATGCCTGAGGGTTTGTGCGCTGCTATAAACGCATAAATGAATGTGGCGGTGGCAAGATCTAGACACAGTGCTAATGTGGTGTGAGAGTGTCAGGTCAGCGTCTATGGTGCATCGCAGGTTCTTTACTGTGATGGATGCTGTGGAGGCGGGGGGGGGGCCTCGGGAAGATGAGCAAGAGGTGGGTTGTGGGAAGAGAGCCGTCTTCCCGCAGAGCATCATTTCTGTTTTTCCAGGATTGAGGAGGAGGTGGTTGGCCGTCATCCAGTGATCAATGACTGTGAGGCAGGATGCGAGGTCAGGGTGGGGGTGGAGACGGACTTAGGGACCTTAAAGATTATTTGGGCGTCGTCTGCATAGTTGTAGCAGGTGAGGCTATGTGAGTGAATAAGGGCTGAGTGAGGGCTCGTGTAGAGGTTGAAGAGTAGAGGTGATAGGCAGGCGACGTGAGGGACTCTGATGGTGACAGGGTGGATCCCCAAGCTGGAGACGGGTGATTTAGTATGTGGTGGCGAGCAATGAAGAGGTCCACCTTAGTGCTGCGGCCCTTACGCCGAGTGAGTGGAGTGTTTTCAGTGCGGATGCTGTGGGCGATGGTGTCAAAGCCCAACAAGATGTCAAGGAGTATAAGTGCGACACAGCCATCTGCATCTGTGGTGCTTTTGAAGTCATCCCAGTGGGGAGTAGGGATGAATCGGTTCCACAGAGGGGTCTGACGCTGGACTGGGCGGGGTTGAGAAGGCGATTGGACTAGGGGAATAGACAAAGCTGGGAGTAGACTGTTCGGTCAGTGAGTTGGACTAAGAAGCGGGCATTAGAAATGGGTCTGTAGTTGGATGGATGTCGGGGGGTCAAGTCAGGAGGGGTTTGATGTGTGATTTTTTTAAAAGTCATTTTCAAGCACTACGGTCCCTAATGGGCTTGAATTATCCCTGCAGCATTATCTTGAATGTGGAGAAAACTAAATTTGGCAAGGGGGGGGTGGCGAGGTTCAGCGCAAGGACCTGTTGGGCTTGAGTGTAGTGAAAAGCGCTGCAGGTGAGTGCCGGGGGCGGGACTTGCCAAGTCTTCCACCAGTTAAGTAGGACAAGACACAGGTTTTGCAAACACACTGCGCACAGACACTAGTTAAGACCACGTTGGTAGAGTAGTTTTAATCAACACTAGGGTAGCCTGACACGTGTTTCAAGCACTTCCTCTTCCACTGAGGCTGCAGTGAGGTGTGAATCAGTTGCGAACGCTGCCTCAACGCGGAAACGCTTCAATATTTGTTGTTGCAACTGCATGTGACAGTGGAGCCCGTAAGAACTATTCTTCAATCACTTACCATACTTATGGCTCGCAGCTGATTCACACCTCACTGCAGCCTCAGTGGAAGAGCAAGGCTACCCTAGTGTTGATTAAAACTACTACACCAACGTGGTCTTAACTAGTGTTTGTGCGCAGTGTGTTTGCAAAACCTGTGTCTTATCTTGAATGTGCTGGGAATATGCCTGAGGTGAGGGGATGAGTTAAGGAAGGATCTTGTGATGCCGCCTGCACAGGTTGAAGTACAGATGTCTTTTTTCAAGTGTCTCTCGGGAATCCGGACGGACGGCTTCTGGCAAGTAGCGCAAGGAATTCAGGTCTAGAGATGGGAGAGAAAGAGAAGATAGGGAGGTATGGGGCAGTTGTAGAGAGGTCATGTGGGTGTCTAGCTGATCAGGGAGTGCTGCTATTTCGTGCCAATGGTGCAGCTTATTTCTACCAACGTGTTGTAGAAATGGTCCGAGAGGGCATTAAAGAGTGCTTGGGACATGTGAGGGGGGGGTGCAGTAAACGTGGGGGCCATGATTTCTGAGCTGATCTTGTGGAGTTCCTTGCTGCTGTTATGGGCGTTAGAAATTCTGTTCCCATAAAAGTATTGGTTGGCCTTTACGACTTCTACCTCGTAGACATGGATCTGACAGGCTAGGCTGCTCTGTTATGGGAAGATGGTTCGGCCTGCTATCTGCGTTCTAGGGTGCGCTTGAGTGTTTTGAGGGATTTGAAGAAAGGGGTTAGCCATCTAGGCAAGGGACCTTGTCTATGGGAGGATGATCTGGAGAGGTTGAGAGGAAGGAGGGCGTTGGAGAGCCATAGGTCGAAATGGCTTACAGAGAGTAGATCTCCCTCGACTAGAAGATTAGGAAGGGAGGAGAGAAGCGATTCTGCCAAGTCTGGGGTTACTATGACTTTGTTCCACAGCAGGATGTGGATGGATGGTCCACTGTTAGTCATGCGTGGAGGAGGGAGGGGTGTCAGAAGTAATAATGAAATGGCTGCGTGCTCTGTCTATGTGAGTAGTTGTGGGGCGGGGCATGGAGATAAGGTCAGTGGAGCTGAACATTTTATCTAGGGTGTGTCCTGCCGTGTGTGTGGCACCAGCTACCTGCTAGGTCATGTTGAGGGCTACCAGGTTGTACAGGAGTGGTAGTGCCATGGGGTTGTGTGGGGCATCTGACCATGTGCTGAGATCTCCTCGCTGAGGGCATTAGCCAAGGGTCTGTTGCAGCCGGGAGGTCTGTAGATGGGTAGGACGCTGTGGCTAAGGGAGGGGTTGATGAGAAAATTCACTAGGAGGGATTCACAGCCTGCGGGGCAGGCTTGTCCCTCAGAGTGTGAGATGGAGACGGGCGAGATTTATGGAGGACGGTGACCCCTTTCAATTCGAGGCCCAATAGGGCGGCCAATGAACAAAACTAGGATTAACTCTCTAGGTTATAATGCCCAGCTATCCGATCTTCTCCATGACTATAACACATCAATTGTTTCAGGCATGGATTAGTCACCCCAAAAACCCTAAGCATCTTAGAGGGACCAAGACAAACTCAGCGTGGTTAATCAGGTCAACACCCGTTTGCCCTCCAACCCAAAGTATGGGTGAGAGAAAACGGAACAAAAATGACACAAAAGAAACTTAGAAATAAATCCATCCATATAAAAGATAAAGTGGAAGCGCAAGGGGCCAAACAAGTACAAGATGGCCACTGAATCCTTACCCAACTCAGCATTCCCACCTGCACACCATCAGGTCCCGGGCCCTCTCAATACTGCTGCGACCAACGAAACCTGCAGTATGAAATGCCTCCACCAGGATAGAGAAACCGCGGACTCCCCCCCCCATGTGGTGATTAAAAGCTAGCTGGATGCCTTACGAACCCATCACCCTAAACACATTCTTTAAAAAGGGCATTATTCCTGACCTCCTAAAGCAATGTGGTACACACCACTGCTAAGAAATTGTCCATGTAGCCTGCACTCTAATTATAGGGCAATCGCCAAGTGTCATTTTTTGTTAAAAATCTAGGACAAGGCAGCCTCTAACCAACTAACTGACTTCATCAAGTAAGTCAAGTTCCTAGGGGATCATGAGTTGGGCTTCAGAGCGAACCATGGCACCAAACCCACTCCACACAATGTGAAGGAAAACCTCCTTCCACTAATTGAACTAGCTCGGCCGGGGATACTCATAACGCTGCACTTATCGACAGCATTTGATAGGATCAACAACCGATTTCTTTGACTTGCTCATTGTGGACCTGGGATTCGATCCCATTGCAAATACATGGTACTCCTTCATGTGTAACTGGATATCTTCCTTCAAAGTGGAGATTTATGAATCCTTTGAAATGTGGAGTTCCACACGCTTCCCATCCCTCTCTCATTTTACTCAATATACATTTTGAGCTCCTAAATGACCTATTGGATGGAGCAGGGGTCACATTCTACATATATGCAGACAATACTCCTATTCCGCTAAGATTGGCAGGTAAAATCTGCAGAGTATTCAGGTCATCTTTCATCTTCTTGCGAGCTGGAGGAGAGACACTTCATTAATTCTTAAACAAGCTCTTACACATGTAAGCGTATCACAGCATGCCGCCCCTTCCTAACCACACAGAACTGCACTATCCTGGCCAGGACGTTGGTTATGTCCAAACTGGACTACTGCAATGCCCTATATTTTGTGACCAACCAACGTAACCTTAACAAACTACAGGTTACCCAAAATAACGCCATCAGAGCTGCCCTAAACATCGCCAGATCTGCACACATCTTTGAAACTAGGAGAAGCTTACACTAGCTATCAGTATCGCAAAGAATTTCTCTGAAATCTCTTACCCTCACACATAAATGTCTGAACAATCAGGCCCCCATCTATCTTGCCTCCCGCTTCCCTCACTACTCACCTACCCGGCTACTTAGATCGGCTCAAGCACACTGCCTGACCATCCCTAGATATAAACTGCAGAGAGCTGGGGGTACTAGCTTCCCAGTCCTTGCCTCCAAATTATGGAACTCCATTCCATTAACCATTAGATCTGAAAATTCTCCAACCTCATTCAAACAAAAAACCAAACTGTGGTTATCCAGCACACAAGCCTAATGCCACTTAGGACGTTTCGGTCACCACCTGCTCAGCATATGTATTTAAAATTATGCTAACTGTAAATATTGATGCACATCATACTGTATACTATGTATAATGTTGCTTTATGTATTGCACACACAGTTATTTTACTATTTTGTATCTCCTGTGCATTGTGTCTGTTTATCTGTACTGCAACTTTTACTTTGATGTACTTGCCAAGATATGCGCCCGGATGGCCTTGAGCCTGGTGCGCTACATAAATAAATAAATACGAATACAAAAAGCCGTTTTCCTTCTCCTTTATACTGACCATCTGGAATCCATGGTGCGCACTATTTATCGTTTTATCCCTACCCACCTGGGAAATAGTAAAGCATCAGATAAAATCAAATCACTTGAGGTCTTATTTGCTGAGACCATATGTATGCTTCCCCAAGCAAATCACTTGGGGGGTCTTATTTGTGAATACCATGTGTATGCTTCCAGAAGCAAATCTCTTCAAATCACCTGGGTTCTTATTTGATGACACCTTATGTATGGTTCCCCAAGCAAATCTCTTCAAATCACCTGGGTTCTTATTTGATGACACCTTATGTATGCTTCCAGCAAATCTCTTCAAATCACCTGGGGTCTTATTTGATGACACCTTATGTATGGTTCCCCAAGCAAATCTCTTCAAATCACTTGGAGGTCCTATTTGATGACACCTTATGTATGCTTCCAGCAAATCTCTTCAAATCACCTGGGGTCTTATTTGATGACACCTTATGTATACTTCCCCAAGCAAATCTCTTCAAATCACTTGGGTTCTTATTTGATGACACCTTATGTATGGTTCCCCAAGCAAATCTCTTCAAATCACCTGGAGGTCCTATTTGATGACACCTTATGTATGGTTCCCCAAGCAAATCTATTCAAATCACTTGGAGGTCCTATTTGATGACACCTTATGTATGCTTCCAGAAAATCTCTTCAAATCACCCGGGGTCTTATTTGATGACACCTTATGTATACTTCCCCAAGCAAATCTCTTCAAATCACTTGGGGGGGGGTCTTATTTGCTGACACCAAATATTAAGTTGATAAGAAATTCTAGAGTTTACCATTTTGCTACTAGCAAGTTGCTAAATGCGACCCATGCATCTCGGCAGATTGTCCCTGCACGTGTTTTACCAGCAACACAATGCCTTCACACTGTAATGATGTGTGACCCTCTGCAATCACCACCGACTGTGAATGGAGCACAGTGCCTGCACCATTTGCAAAGGTGTTAAGAAGAGCATAACGATTCACTGGGGTGCTTTACTTCCTCGTGCATCAGGATGCAGGTTCCACCATACGCAAATACCGGAGCAGAGGCGCAATGTTGCCTCAGAAAAGCTTGGATTTGCAAGATTACATATAGAACACAGCCTTCTTCGAAATGACACAAGAATGGAAAAATGACAAAAATAGAGGGGCGAAGAAGCAAGGAAACCCGGTGGTGGTGGTGGTGGCCCTCTCAGTCTAAAGTTGTACCCGTGCTCGTCTCCACCTTTCCTTGGTTTCAACATTCAGTTTCCACACCCCTGATTCCCGAAATCAAGGAGTCAGGCTTGAAATGTCCTGACCCGCACAAGGCAACCAGGCACCTGTGTGCATTGTCCGACTTGTCTTGATTCTCAGAATTGTTTCACACAAGCATCTTCTGAATAACATTTGCAAGCGTGTACGCATTGTTACCTCACTGTTTTCATGTCAATTTAGACACATCGCAGATTAGCTAGACAACATCAGGCTTATGTCGTGCAGGTATGTACTGTGGGGTGCACACAGAATGAGGGACTTTGGAATGCGAATAGCCCTTGTGATCTGTCTCTTGTTAGGGAAAGGCGCTATTAGCATGCTCCATTTCACAACTGACTTCTCCAGCAAAAAAAAAAAAAAAAAAAAGAAAAAAAGTAAGATTTCAAAGAAATATGCCCAAAAAACCAAACCCATTAGCAGGATTTCACGTAGGCAACCTTCCGTGTTTTACACTTAAAAAAAACACCCTTTTCCTCGTTTTCTGGAACGAGGATGCCGCCCACACTAAGTGCCACCACCGGTGGGGGTGGTGGGGAGGGGAGAGATCAAGCTTAAACCGAGGTGTCTAAAAGTGGCTTTACTTGTAAAACAACGTTAGCATTAAAAAGCAGATTTCTAAGAGAGTCAACTACATTCGTCAACCTTTAGACAAAATGCGCCTTCATAGCCACAAAATCTAACTATCACTAGAGAGGTGAATTTCCATAAAAACTTAGTGGCAACAAAATAACTGAACTGAGGTGGACTACTAGTGTTCAATCAGGGGGGGGCAGCAGCCTTTGATGGATTGTAAACTGCTGGTAAAATAAACACAGAATCTCTTTTAAAATAAAGCATAGACTTGCTGAACTTGCAACTCACTGGCTAAATCAGAAAAGCTGAGAGAGGGCGTGAAGACGCTTGCTGCCAGTACCTTAAGCCTTAAGTGAAACACACGAGCTGTATAGTTCAGGGAACGTGAAAACACATTTATTTATTTATTATATACAGGAAAGACCAATGCGCTATTGATCGCAAAAGAAAGTAAATTAAATAGGAGAGCAGGTTTGACGGAAGGCAGTGAGCTACTGGCAATGGGGTGAGCTTGGGCGAAATTCTGACCAGGTTGTGGCGTGGAGTAAATGGAACAGTCACCAGGGACAATACATAAGTGGCCTTACATAGATTTAGGACAATTAACATTAGATATTTCTAACTGCAGGTAGGTGGTACGGCCAGCTTTCTTATGGATGGGACCATGATGGAAGAAATGTTAGAGTGGAGGCAGAAAGAAAAAAAAAAGAGTGACAGGGGTAGGTTAGAGGAGAAGGGAAAAATCGGGAGGTGTGCTTTCAATATGGCTTTGAACAAATCAGTGTGGACTGTTTCTCAGATATAAGATTCCATGCAAGGGGAGCAATCAGGGAAAATGACCGGAAGCACAGGGAGGGCGAGGTGCCCCAAGGGTAGTTGAGGAGGCACAGCAGAGATTAGGAGTACAGTTGTACAGAGGATACATACGGTGGTGTTTTACCGTGGATAGATTTGTGAATCAGGAGAATACATTTAAATCTGTCCATGTTTTGCATGATCAGCCATCCAGCCTAGTAATAGTAAGAGAAAGTAGAGTTCAAAGAGAGTCCTGGTAGCGAAGTCAATGATTTTGTCAAGATGACAAATCATAGTTGGGGATCACCAAAGAGGATGCTGGCACAGTTGTCCAGTACACCAAAGACACAAGTGGTTAAAAGATGCTTGGCTGTGTTGAATGGAAGGAGGTTCGTGACTTCTTAGTATTTAGGTGGTTCAGATGAGCAGCCTCTGCATTTTTGCAGATGAAAATTGAGAAGGTTTGAGAAGAGTCAGATTACACCATGGTTTCTAGCTGGAAGAAAAAGTAGGGGGTAGAGTGTCAGGTGGGAACTGGATGGGCAGGGGAAAAGATCAGAAAGAGCATTTGGCAAGGAAAAAGAGCACCTCCATTTTGGAAGAGTTTAACATCAGAGAGTACGAAACCATCCAATATTTAATGACAGAGAGACAGTTTGAAATTTTGATAGATCAGAGACGAGTTGAGGAAAATAGAAGATGATTGGGGCATTATCAGCAAAGAGTTGGTATGAGAACCCCAAAGGATGGCCCAAGAGCATTGGTGTAGAGTGTGAAGAGGAGAGGACCCAACACCGAGACTTGTGGAACACCAACAGTTAGAGGAATGAGTTGTTCCAGGAGACAGAGTTGGTGACATGCTAGTTAGGATCGCAATCCCAAGAAAGAGAGTATTAAGGAGATCAGAGTAATCCACAGTGTCGAAGGCAGTAGACAGGTCAAGGAGAATTGGGATAGAGAATAGGTTGGAGTGATTAGCAGAGGCGATGAAGTTGGGAGACATTCATGAGAACGATTTCTGTGGAGTGACGAGAGCGGAAACCTGCTAGAAGGTTAGATATTGGAAGACATTTGTAAGACGGTTGGACACAACCCTTCAGAGCATATTAGAGTAGTGGGAAGGAGAGACAACAATTAGCAGGTTGGTTTAGTTCAGCCCCTTGCTTTTTTTAGGAGAGGGATGACTGGGCATTTTAAAAATTGGGCAGCAAGCAAGTGGAACCGGACAGGTTGAAGAGTTCAGCGAGGTGGGAGGCCACTAAAAGGGGCAATAGGTTTGCCTAGCCGAGGAGCAAGAGGGTCTGATGGGGCACAAAAGGATTTTGCCTTCATCAGTAGAAATAGGACTTTTTCAGTATTAGCGCGACTAGAGTGGGAGATAAAGGAAGAGGTTGATGGTAGAGTGTAGAAGGTAGCAGGGGTGTAACGGTACACAGCTATAAATACTGTGAATCATTTCATTTACAAATAATAACCGGTGTCTGATATACATCTGTTCACCGTGGCACCTGCTGTGAAGCCTTACCAATTTCGCAGTTGGGTGCATATGTGACGGTGCACAGAGTAAAGTCTGCAACACATGCCGTGTGATTTCTGGCACACAACCTGGGAGGCTGTGTGCCTGTGCTGCTTCAGTAGAGCGACTTGCACTGAAGACAGGGGTGGTGGCAAGCATGGCTCTGCATTGGGAGTCACAAAAAAACAGCCAACTTTTCTGCTGTGCAGCTCATGCCCAAAAGCCCGAAATAATAGCTACCGGCCCAGACCAGCAGTCAGCGCCACGAGAGGCTCACTGCGCAGAGCATGCCCGCAAAGCGGGTGACTGGTAGGTGTTGTGTCTCCGAGCTTTGACGGAGTGCAAATAAGTTACTAAAGTCTTTAAAGCTTAACAGACCACATTGACATACAGCACTCTTAAGCCCGGGGCCGCCTCCTAACAACGTGCTGCGTGCAGAAGACTGAAGGAGAGAATGCTCACTTGGAAAACGAGTCCGTTCTGCTACAGATAAGATCAACCACCAGCTTGTGTTCCAGGTCACACATGCTTGCACGCGCTCTGACCCTCATAGGGAGGGATAACAGGAGCTGCAGAGAACGGCTGCAATGCAAGTCACACGTTTTATTTTATAGACAGGATACTTGAACAAAAGCTTTTTTTCCGGTTTAAAAGACAAATTTCATTCGGTGTCAGATTACTGAGCTAGTCAGAGAGCAAATAGGCTTGTTGCTTTGGGAGCACCCCGCTGCACCCCCCCCCCCCCAACGTGAAGATTAATGTAACTTTTTGCCAGCTCCAGGACATGCCTTTAATAAATCTACCTTGCCCTGGAAGCGGAGCAGGTTTTGTAAGAGGTTGAGTGGCATGTGCCAGGGTCCTGGGGTTATTTGCTTGGTCTGTCTGCCCAGCTGTGGCTTGGCAAGGGGTCAGTCCAGTTGTCTCATTGCCACTGAGTGTGGAATGCTTGACTCGAGTGGGCCACTGGACTCTCACACAGTAGGTATGAGGTTGACTGAGCTGGACGATGCTTTTTGACAAGCCACACTGTTCTGGCTGCACGGCAGGACTGTCAGGAAGGAGGATCACTGGGGTAAGTGGATTTCCCTCCCGGGTCATTTTAGTTAACACATGATAAGTCCCTCTCAATTTTTGTGAAAGCGGGTGTCTGTGTGTGAGCATGCATGCAAGATTTAAAATGTGCATAAGAGGTGCCAATACACGGGGCAAAACGTCCCCTTAAGAAACGTGGCAGGAATTTCCCATTACCCCCTAGATTTTCAGTTTCTGGCTGTACATCATAGAAGTGATATGTGCAGCGTCGATATATGGAAATAAAATACTATTGCCATTGGCTCTGAAGTCACATACATGAACGAATTAAATGGAATGCAGTTATTTTGAGCAGTATCAGTGATCCACACCGAGTTCTTCGAATGCTGAGAGTGACAGGTGCAAGCGAGAAAGGTGCAAAGGTAGCGCAGTAGAGTAACAGTTGCTGAGGTGTCATCTGTTCGCTTCTGCCTGTAGATTCGTTGGCATTTCTCTTGCCACACCAAAAACATTCTTTCTGAAAAACGTACTTTAAAATGCAGTTTCGATCTGGGTAGGGGTCAGGCCCCCTCGATTCGTTTGCCTTCTTGCTTGTTTTCAGGCCAGTGGGATTCTGCTCACGTAGTGAAAAATCAAAAGTTGGCACCCGTGGTTCTAGTTCTGCATGTTCACTACACTGACCCCCTTCGAGATGATAAGCTCCAATTCAGAGTGGTATCACCAGTGCCCGATATTACGTGCCTCATTGCCAAAGCCAAAACGTAACCTTGCAAAGAGAGAGTACTTCCATTTGTTGCAGTGCTGGTTCAGAGCCTGTTGAGAAGAAGAGTACAAGTCTCTGAGAGCGGGCTACTGCGCAGTTGATATTTGCGCAAATAAAGGCAGCCATTGCAAAAGACGCGGGATGGGGTGTATCTGATAACTTTGTAGCTTTAAGCGCGGTGGACTCAGACCAATAGGGTGTCAGTCAGAGAAGAGCCCTGTGGGAGAATGTAGTATGAAAAAAAGCTGCTTGTATTTTACTGACACACCTTTGAGAGAGAGCCTGTCAAATCTGTGGCTCCCAAAAAACATTTGAAGACGAGTCCGTTAAATCAGCTCCCTTAGGAATGACTGAACAAGACAGGTCTTGTAATCCCATTGAGTGCTCTCACTGCACAGCATTGAAAGATATGCCATTCATTGTATTTTTAAAATAAATGTGTTTATTAAAGAAGATACACGTCTCACACAACGCAACACCACAGCAGTCATTGACAGTTTGTACAAGTGTACATTACATATTAACGCCACAGGCCTGGCACTTTGCCAATACACATCAATAACTGGGTGTGCGATGTCTTAGCATTGATCCAGAAACGCAGGGCTCACCGTTTTTCTGTAGCTGGATCCAGGTGCTGTTCCAGGAGGTAAGTCACAAGAGGCCCCAAATGTCCTTAGGTTTCGAGCCCAAGCCACAGAGAAGACCATACTCCTGGTCAAGGTCCTGCAAGCTGGTCAGACTGTCCAACCACGCACGGACATCAGGGGTAGGGGCGGTTCTACTAATCCACCGTAGTAGAATGCACTTCCTTACCGCTATCACGCTAGTAGCTAGCAACTTTCGGGGCACCCGGAAGCCACCCAAACATGCAGCAAAGTAGTTCAGACGGTACTTCACAACATAATATACATGAGAGGGTGCACGTCACCCCCCTCCAGAACTCACACAGCTGGGGGAATGACGATACCAAGTGGAGGAAATCAGCAGACTGTGCCTGGCATTGTGGGCACAACCCACTCTTAAAATGAGTGAAACATGTCGTAGCGGGCAGGTGAAAGATATAACCCGAGTTTGGTTTTCAGTTGAACCAATTGAAGTCTGGTATTAAACGCCCCATTATGATATGATATGATAGTTTATTTATATAGCACCTATACACAATGTGTTTCAAAGCGCTTCAAGGCAAGGGAGGGAACAAGGGAAAATACAATGACATTCTTACAGCCCATGACAGTAAGAATGTGAAATTAAATTGTATTCGGCCTGACGACATTTCAGATAGTGCAAGGGCCAAGACATAGATAAGGAAGGGAGGAGGAAGGAAATGGAAACAGAAGAAAGTAAGGGGAGGAGATAGGAAAAGGGAGAGGAGGAGAGAACAGAGAGTAAGCAGTCAAAAAGAGTGGAGAAGCAAGGAGGGGAGAGCGAATACAATTGCACAAGTCAGTAGTTACACATAATGTTAGAATCCAAGATGAAGATGGGAACAGCATGATTCAGGGCCACCATGAGTACAAGATGCAAAGGAAGTCCAGCATGAGAGTTGAGAAAGGGTGACACACACCGTGAATCAATGAAGTCCATAAAAGTCAAATCCAGCATTGGCCACAAGAGGGTGATGGTGAAACCAGAATGTATCAGAACAGACACCTGCAGTAGTAGGCTGGAGGAGAGGGGGGGAGCAGGGTAGAAGAATCAAGCAAATCAGTCAACACCTGTGTGCCACCATACACTCTGCCGCCCACTGTTTTTCAGTGAATGTAATCCCGGAATCAGTTTCCCACTGCTTTCAGCATTTCAGTACCATTTGGGAGGTACTTTGTACCAACCCATAGGTGAAGAACAGTAGGTGTCTGGCGGAGACCGAGTTCAGGAAGTACCGTAGGATTGAAAGTGACAGGGGTGGGTTCAGAAATGGGGACCATGCCCTAAAAGCCTCCCTCATGTGGAAATACTGAAGCCTCCTAAGAGGTGCCCCACTCATCCTGGCCGTGAACAGCAACAAACTCTTCAGGGTACATGTCTGCCATGGTGCCAATCCCCAACCCCCTCCATTCACTCTCTAAGGACTTGTCGCAGGTGGGCTGAAGGCATTCAATCCTCCAGAGCTGGAGGCTCGGCCCTACAGAATGTCCATCCCCAGTCGTTTCAGGATCCTATTCCAGGCGACCGGGTCAAATTTGCACTTATCTGCAACCTTCCTTGACAAGAACCCCCTGGAGTGCATCGGGCGCACGAAACACCTTTCTATACGAACATGCGGGTACAATGGCGCTCCCGGTATCCAATACAAGGCAAAATGAGTCTGTGCTGCCAGGAAATACAGTTCCATGTCCGGCATGCATATACCTCCCTGGATCCCATGGGAGAACAAGTGTCTTCCAGCTAATTGGGGGGGACTTAATGTGCTAGGACAGTTTCACCGAAAGCAAATTTAACTCTGCAAAGAAGGCCGCACCGGACCATACAGGAACATTCTGGAACATATACAATATCTTAGTAACCACCAACATTTTAGCAATAGCCACCCTGCCTAGCAAGGACAAGAGCAGCACACACCATGTGTCTACTTTGTATCTCAAGGCCCCCAGGTTCCCCAGATGGTTATCTGCCAGCAGAGTATGAGAGTTCCTACTGACCTTTACCCCCAGATATTTGACAGAGGACTGTGCCCATCTTAAGCTCCACCGGCCTTACCTTTGCCACGTTAAGTGAGAACAGAATAGATTTAGACCAGTTCAGTCCACAGTATCAACCCAACTTCGCAACCTCCTGTGACAGGGAATGAAAGTTCACACCAAAGTCCTTGAAGTAAAGTATCGTCTGTATATAAAGACACCAGCTCATGTGTCCCTCCCATTGCCAGTCCCCGAATGAGGTGAATCTTCCGCAACCTGGACGCGAGGAGCTCAATCACGAATGTAAAGAGTAACAGACAGCGGGAAGCCCTGCCTAGTACCCCTTCCCAGTGCAAACGCCTCAGATTGTTTCCCACATAAGCCGATCATCGCTGTCGCGGCAGAATACAAAAGCCACACCGCAGAAATAAAATACATCGGGAGACCCACGACTCGCAGTACTTCAAGGAAGTAGTCCCATTTGACAGAGTCAAATGCCTTCTCCATATCAACTAGAGATGCCACGTCCTGCATCTCTGGGTCATTTTGAGCCAGTATAGAGAAGAGTCTGCGGAATTTGAGGGACGTCGGTCTACCCAGGATAAATCCGGATTGATCCATATGCACTAGCTTAGACATGAACGAGAGCAACCAATCCGCCAGGATCTTAGCAGAGTTTAATATCTAGATTAAGAAGAGAATTAGGCGGTATGAGACACATTCAAGAGGGTCCTTACCCTCCGTTAGCAATAAAATAACCACAGCTTTGGGCATGGAGGGTGGCAACTGCCCTGATGATATTGCCTCCTCCCAAACGCTCACCATATATTTGGCTACCTCCGGTTCCATCTCCTTATAGAACTCTGCAGCTATGCCATCGGACCCAGGAGCCCTGGCCGAAGGGAATCGCACGTGCCGATGCACTGGCAGGATATCATCCACTGTGATTGGCTTGGCGAACGCCAGATTAGCATTGGGCCCAATCTCGGCAATGCAGCCACCTTATATTCAGCCAGCTCAACCACACTTGCTGAGAACCTCGACACATATATACCCTCAAAGTACCTCCGAAAGGTGCCCAGCACAGCGTCTGGCTCGGTCACCACCTGCCCATCAATCGTACGTACTGGCGCAATGTCTTGGGCATCTTTTTCTTGACGCATCATAGCCAACAGCCGCCCTGGGCAGACTTCCTCCCTGTAGGGGCGTGCCATCACCGGGCAAGCCAAGTATTTAATCTCACGGTCAGGAAGGTTATTGAACCGGCCCACAGCTCCGCCCTAGCTGCTGTTTCCTTGGCATCCAAGGAGAAGACTCAGTGGTCTTAATCTCCCCCCCTCAGTTCCCCTCCCCAGTCTGATAACTGCTTTCTAATAGTTTTCAGCACCCCAACCTCTAGGGACATACAAAGCCTGCGCAAGCCTACCTTGAAGGTCTCCCCACTTTTTTCTTCTTCAAAGAATGTCCCGATGACCTTGTTCCGGAATACTATGTCCACTAAAGCCACAGCCTTAAACCTCCATTGGGGTCTAGGTAGAGTAACCCCCCCCAATCATCAGCGTCCACAATACAGGATAGTGGTTGGATAACGTTCTTGGGAAAAGCGAGCAAGCTGCTTCATCCACATCAAAAGTGGACTAGTAAGCACATAGACTAACCTGGATGATGCGACATGCACCGATTAGTAAAAAGAAAACGCTTTCAGCTCAGGATGAAGCATTCGCCACACAACAACTAACCGTAGCATCTTCATACTCTTGCACACCCGGCCAGCAGCCTGCGGTGCCTGCCGGGTAGTTCCCTCAGGATGTGTCTAGCAGCATTTGCAAAGCAACGTTAAAGTCACCTTCCCATAAAATATTCGTATGCATGTATTTATAACACCTGGATAACAAGGATTTGAAAAAACCTGGGTCATTCATATTAGATAGATGTTGACAAACGTTACCAAGACATGATCCCAACTTCCTGACACAAAGACAAATCTACCCTGTGGGTCGACCACTTGCTTCAGCAGGTTTAATCCTTGGGATGTATGAATCAACTACATGACCCTAGCCGATTCGGTGGAGTATGACGTGTAATATCTGTTGGGGCTCCAAGACTTAGCGACACCTTCCCTCCATGTCTCCTGCAACAGGATCACCTTCGCTCCAAGCCACTCACAATAGTGTATTACCTTCCTGGTTTTGCGTAGGTTGTTCAACCCTCACACATTCCAGCTTATAATGTTACATTCTGACATGAAGACTTAATTTTGGTTATTCGCCCAGCCGCCCCCTGCCCCTAGTCCCGCCCCCAAGTGTTCCTGTTGGCTACTGCAGTACTCCACCACATCATGCTGAGACGTGAATCATCTAACGTCAACACTCCTCCAAACCCCCTTGCCCTTCCTCACCCCATCCCCATCCCACACCACCCCACCCGCACTGCCCAACCAGTAGTGCATTTTCTCCCTCCCTAGTACCAATCCCTCCCCAACGCATCAAGGCAGCTGCCCGGGGGCACCGGACTCAACTACCACACCCGGCCGCTTACCCAATTATTTATTGATAATCGGAACAAGCGGAAACAGAGAGCAAATTAAGAGTGCATGGTTTTAAAACTGTGGGGCTGGAACAACTAGGGGGCCTAATGTATGGCTGGGGGTAGGGGCTCCTAAAATAATGGGAGTATGGCATCTGCTTTGAATAGGACATATAACCAGATATAGGTGCTGGGAGGGCTTGGCAACAACATTTTTACTCAAGGTAGGGTACGGGGGTCCCAGAATAAAATAATTTCAATGCCACGGATGTAAGCAACAACAACACAAAAAACATTACTAGCGAGGGCGATTTTCAACAATGTAATGAAAACAAAACAGCTTCTCAGAGGCTATTCTTCTGTGCAAAGCCAGGAGCTGCTGTAGAGAAACACTGCTGAGTCCAGGTCACGTGAAGTGTGCAGGTCCTCAATGTTATGAGTATTTCTTAAACTTTGAGTCCATTCAATTGCCTGCCCTTCTTCCAAATGTCCCAATGCCCCTTACCCCACTCCTGACCCCCTAGCAAGAGGCGAGCATAGAGGAAATGAGGGGGAGGGCTGTCAGGTACAGTATGCAAGAAATGTGTAAAGGAAAGCTTCACTGTAAACTGATTTCTTTGATTGCTTTCATGATGTTTGGTTGTGATTTCTTAAGCACATTTGGAAAAGCTCACAAGCAAAAGGTGCTCTGCTGACAAAATGTTTCATATAATTGAAGGCATTTCTTGTTCGTTTTGTATGCAGTAACATAATAAAGCTTGTGTTTACTTTTATTTGATCACTGTAAAAAGGTAATCTTTATGACTGCTTTGATGATGCTTGATGGGAAATTCAATGGAGGCTGCAAGAATTGGCTGATAGAGCTGGGGGTGATCGTGTAAGAGAAAGCAGCCAGCTTTCAGTCTGGAGCAGTTTCTTGGAAGCCTAAAAGCAGTTATGGTGGGATCTACTGCTAGCACGGTACTGCTTATCTTCGTAATGTCATCCTGCGTGACGCTACCAACCCTAACTCAGAAGCCATAGTTCACACTCTCATCTTTCCAGGACTACACCTCGATACAGTTGATGCTTTGATACTTACTGGTAATCTTCCATTACTCCTAGTCCTACTCTTCCTTGTCACAGTACTTGCCTCAGGAGGCCCCTGCCACCGACAAACGACTTTCTTCTATTTCTTTTCTTTTGCATAACTCCTTCACTTAACCCTCCGCTTTCAGCTTAGCATACTCAAGCCGGAGCATGGAAACCTCCTCCCCCACCCCCCAGCGTAGGGAGGGAGAGGAGGGTCATCAGCAATGTGATGAGGAAGAGTAGGACTAGGAGTAATGAGGATTACCAGTAAGTAATCCACGTCCACTCTTCCTCGTCCCAGTACTTACTTCATGAGGCATACAACAGGGAGCGGTCCCAATGAGACACAGAGATAGAAGTGCAGCAAAAAAAAAAAAACACCTTTACATCCCAACAGACAAAACACCAACCCCGAAGGAACCAACCCCGGAGGGGGAGACATTCAGCCGATAGTGGTTGACAAAGGTGCTCTGATCGGCCCAGGTGGCAGCCCTACAAATCTCCTGTAGAGAAACACCCCTGAACATCTGCCCAGGAAGCAGCCAAACCCCTGGTAGAGCGACCCTGAACGTGGTCATGCACAGGCAGGCCAGAAGCCACATAAGCCATGGAGACAACAGTGCGGATCCACCCGCTAATGGAAACCACAGAGGCCTTGCGCCCTGCACCAGCGAGGCCAAAAGTAACCACGAGACTTTCAGACTGCCGGAAAGGGACAGCCCAAGCCAAATATTCCAGAACCACCCGCTGCACATCAATGGCAGGCCAAGTCACCTCATCCGGCGTCTGTGAATCCTAAAAAAACGCAAGGGAGAACCAAATCCTGAGAAGTGTGAAACCGAAACAGAACTTAGGCAGAAACTTTGGATCACATCGGAAAACCACAGAGTCTGGCAGAACTCTCAAGAAAGGGTGTCGACACAACAGAGCTCCAACCTCCCCCAGCCAACGGGCAGATGTGATAGCACTCTTCAGAGTAAGGGGCTTGATATCAATTTCCGACAGAGGCTCCAAGGGAGGCCCCTGAAGGAACCTCAAGACAAAAGGAAGATCCCAAGTGGGAAGGCCCTTATATGTACAAGGACGGGAAGAGAGACCCCGAAGAAACTTTCCCACCAAGACCTCCTCGTCCAGGTGGCCATCAGTGTCCCCAAGAGGATTTTAATGGAGGCCCATTGGGAGCGAAGCGTGGAGATCGCCAGTCCCTTGTCAAAGCCCTCCTGGGGGAACTGAAGAATAGCAGGCAGACCGGATTGTAGGGGGGGGGGGGAATCTCAGATCACCCACACCAGTCCCGAAAATGATACTGTGCCTGTCATTTGCCTTCAGAGTAGAAGACCTTTGAGCATTAAGGATAGACTCGACCACAGTACCCGAAAAACCCTGGGAGACTAACCGAGACTGTGCGATAGCCAAACCACCCACTGAATCTGCCTGACCGCAAACCCAGCCCCGCCAGCAGGGAACAAGGCCACCTCAGAACCAACCAGGGCTCCCGGGACTGAAGTTTCATCAGGGAGGTAAACCAGCTCCGACGAGGCCAGAACGGAGGAGCCAACAACACTGTCACCCTGCTTTCCCTGATGCGCTGAACCACCTGGGGAAGAAGGGGGGGGGGGGGAGGAAACGCTAAAGGAGACTCCAAGGCCACTCCAACATCAGGGCATCCACCCCCAACACTCCTCGACAGAAACCGAGAGCAGAAGAGAGGAACCTTTGCACAGGACAGAGAGGCAAAGAGATCTAGAACGGAGCGCTAGAACCTGATTCAGACCTGCGCAAACACCCTGTCTGACAGAATCAGCTCCAAAGGAGAGGAACCGCCAGCTGAGCTGATCCGCCCGAAGATTGTCCACTCCCCTGACGTGAGTGACCACCAGGGACAATAGGTGTGACGTGACTCTCCCCAAGAACCTATCTGAGCCGCCAGAGCATTCAAAGTGAGGCCAGATCCCCCTTGGCGGATGACATAGGCCAAAGCTGTGGAGTTATCTGTCCGGACTATCACTGCATGGCCTCCCAGAAACATCCCAAGTACAACAGGGCCCGGAGAATGGCCCACAACTCCCTTCAATTGGACGAGCGGAGAACCTCCCCAGGGGCCCACATCCCATGGGCTGAGAGGACGTCCAACGTGGCACCCCAACCCCTTCAGCTGGCGGCTGTAGTAAGAGTGGTCAAAGGGGGCTGAATCAGGGACACCCCACCCGGAGATTTAGAACCCGCAACTGCCACAGTAAATTGGCCCTCAGAGCATGAGACACCGGGATCAAGGTCTCGTAAGCCTGGGAAGCCGGGAGCCAGAGGGCGAGCGAAGAGACCAGCGGACGTAGATGAAGATGAGCCCAAGGGACCAGGAAGACACAAGAGGCCATGTGTCCCTGATGCATGAGCAACAGGCGAGCCGTTACACACTGCACTTTAAGAAACCGCCACCCTCTCCCGGGACAGAAAAATCCTCTCCATCCTGGTGCAAATCTGTGCCCTGATGAATACCAGACCCTGAGATGGCTCCAGTTGAGACTTCTGCCAGTTCAACAGAAACCCCAAGTCCTTCAACGCTTAGAAAACCAGTTGGAGATGTGCCAGGACCGTCTGCCGGAGGGCCGCCTTGACCAACTAGTCGTCCAGGTAGGGAAAAATGTGAATGCACCTCAGGAGGAGATGTGCCACCAGGGGAGCCAATACCCTTGGAAGTGACCCAACCCAAATGGGAGCACTCAGAATGAAAATGCTGAGACCCCACAACAAACCTGGAAGAACTTCATCTGGCAGGGGCGGAGAGACACATGGTAATATGCATCTTGGGAGATCGAGGGACACCAGCCAGTCCCCCCAGCGCAACATCGGGAGAATGTTCTGCAAGGTCTCCACCTTGGACCGTTCCTTCCAGACGAAGCAGTTCAAACCCTTGAGGTCCAAAATGAGGCAAATCTTTCCCGAAGGTTTGGGGACCAGAAACACCCTTGAGTAAAATCTCAGACTCAGCTGTGGAAGAGGAACCGGCATGATAGCTGTCTTCTGCTGGACAGAGCCGTCAACATAGCCAATCTTCTGGGCAGAGAACGGGGAACAGCAGTCTGAACAATGCAACCTTGGACAGGGGTAGACCTGAAATTCACATGATAACTACTCCAACAGTGTCCAGAGACCAAGAGTCCGAGCACCACCGGTCCCATAGCGGAAAAAACTGCTGGAGATGACCGCCCACCAGCCCGTCCAGTCAGGACTTCTAAGCCAGGCCTGGACGAGAAGAACGCAGATGACCACGGCCCCCGCTGGGTCTCCGAAAGGAACAGGAGGAGGAACCAGGGAACGACTGTCCGGCTCCTGCACCCGCACCAGAAGAGGATTTCTTGAACGTTAAGGAAGACTTCCGGCATAAATTAACCATGTGTTTGTCAGCTCAAAACACTTTATGCACCTTACCTTCAAGCAAATCACCAAACAGTTTGGAACGGTCAAAAGGAAGCTTAAGGGCAGCCACGTTCTGCGAACCCTCCGTTTCCCAATCTCGTAGGTGAACATGCCTCTGGCCGACACACCAGCACCCATAGCCATGGCCGAGCCACGCACTCCATCAAATGCCAAGTCAAACAAAAGTTCAACCTGCCGTTGGATATCCGCAAGTAGTGCGGTACAGTCAGAGCCCCCTTCCACTGACTTTCACAGCTTACTAAAACCACCAAGCACAGTCTCTGCAGTGTAGGAGCCGTAGACATTCGCCCTGAGGGACAGATGCGCACAGCATGAACCTTCTTCAGGCTGGAATTGACCCTACTGGGTCCCGGACAGCCACCTCTTCAGCTGACATAGAGGAGCGACCAACAAGATTAGCAAGGATATCATAAACAGTGTCCGAGAGCAACGTCTCACTCCCCTTCAATGGATAGTTTTTCCATAAAGCGGGGCATGGCAATCTTCTCAGGATCACGCCACTCATGAAGGTATTTGGCACGGATGTCAGAGACCAACGGCAACCCCATCCTGTGGGTATGTTTATACGGTCCAATAGAGGGATCAGTCACATCCACCTGTACCAAGGACTCCATACAGTCCCAAACTTGAGTAAGCACCTCCTCTACCTCTTCTCTGTCCAGATACTTCCTTTAGCATCAGCCGACGAGGAACGAGAAGTGGCTGAAGAGGACCCCGCCCCAAAAGAGGATGAAGACGACAAACGCCTTTCTTTTGTGGTGCACAGAGGAAGTGGAAGATGAGGAAGAGCAAAGCGCAAGATGCCTGAGCTTCTCAGCGAGGTTCCCCATGGTGTAGCCAGAAGTACAATTGCCACAAAACTGGAACACCCAAAAACACCCCAGAGCTGTGCACTTAAATACAAGGCCCGGGAGAACAGACTAATCAGGGCAAAACAGCATTATTCCCCATGGCAATGAACCACCTTTAAATGCTTCCTAAATCGCATACAACAAAAAAAAAAAACATAGGTGGGCCAATCTGCCCCCAGAAACCTTTACAAGCTCCAGAAAAGAGCCGGCTCAGGCGCTGGACCACGCACTGTGGAAACCTCAAGCAGGCATGCGCCGAACATTGGGGCGAGTACAGGGTCCCATCCTCCACTGCAGCCCTTTACCTTTGTCCTCCAGGGCAGCAACGCCAAAAATGCCGGCCACGTTGACTTGCATACGACAGGAGTGGAGGCTCCAGACTCAACCAGAGCCCAAGTCCCGTAGGGGAATGGGGAGCACGCTGAATCATCAGGAGACCGAGGCCCCGTCACCCAGCCCCTTTAGGGGGCCAGCAAATGAAGTTACCTGGTGCCCTGCACCCTGAATAGAAAACCTTAAATAAATAATTAAACTGGAAGCTGAGGCTAAAAGGGTGGAGTCATGCAAAAGAAAAGAAATAGTAGGTGGTCCTGTGTCGGAGGTAGGGGCCTCATGTAGTAAGTGCTGGGACGAAGAACAGTGGACGTAAATGCCTTTTTGCCAACAACCAGCAGACGTTTCACAGAACCAGAATTTAGACCTGCCAGTGAACCAACTGAATGAGCTGAATTGTCTTTGGTCACGTGGCTCAACTCCAGCTGCAACCATATATAGGGAGCCTACTGTATGTAGGATTCTGCAACTCTGCCACCAGAGGGATATACTATATGCACACATGGGAGACCTAAGTGAGTGCAAAGATTGTGTGATGCATCTAAATTATCTCTATCCCTCACCAAAGCAGCAGCAGCTGCCCCTAGGTGTGAAGGGCCCCTGGAAAGAGGTGCTGTGGCCCCCATCTTACAGGGATAGTACAGCAGGAACCAGCCTCCCCACTAAACTAACTCAGAAAAGCAACATCACAGGGGCTGCTTCTGGAGCCTGTAGCTCAGAGTGCACCCGGCTCCAGCTCAGCCAGCTGTGCAGGGGGATAAGGGAGGGGGCACGAGCCAGCTGGGCCCCCTCCGGGAAGGAGCATAACGAGGGAGGCGTGCTCACATCTCTCAATGGCGGGTCCCCGGCCATGGTTGCCATGGCGACGCGGCCCCGCCCCCCGGAGCCGGATGTCGGGGACATACCTAAAATGGCGACGCAGGGGCCGATGGTGATCGCGATGCGCCTGCGGAACCAACTGCAGGCGGTCTACAAGATGGACCCCCTGCGGAACGAGGTGAGCTCGGCCGGGAGGCCGCGCCGCGCGCCTGCGAGGGGGCGGGGGTTCCGGGGCAGGGGCTTCCTCCCGCGCCCCCGCCACGGGCAGGTGGAGGAACCCGAACCCCGAGACGCCGCGCCACTGCGCAGGCGCGCTAGAAAGGCGTCCCATTGGACGGCCGCGGGGCGCATGCGCAGGTAGGCGCGCGAGGGCCCGGCGCATGCGGAAGTAGGAAGTACACGGCCGCCGCGCATGCGCAGTGCCACTGCCCACCGATGGCGCAGGTAAATGTCCTGACACTTTGCAAGTGTTTGGCACCAAGTTCATAAGGTGCCCGCGGGACTCGCCCCGGCGGGGGAGCCGGCTTTACACCAATAGTAGTCATTAACTGTATGTATGGCCGGCACACTGTGGGTGTCTTGACAGCCCCCTGAGCCGCTAGGGCGCTGGAGGCAGGTGTTGAACTCTGACCCCATCAAAGTCAAGGAAAATAACACGGGTTTGCGGGTCAATATGTTCCCTGAGATGGAGCCACGGAAAGCAGTGGCTGGGCTGCAGTGTTCCAAGGGCTGTGTCTACAAAGCTACACATGCATGGGGGGGGGTGTAAGAGGACCCCATAACAGGGGCAATAACAGATGTTTATTAAACTGCCTGCACTGCTCGCCACTTCTCCATTAATAAATAAGAGAACCCCTTACTAAAGGCCTCGAACGTGTGGGGCGGGCAGTGCAGTCCTTCAAAAGAGTGCGGTGTGTGTCTCCCATTCCCAGAGTTGCTTTATTTCACCCCCCCCCCCCCCCCACCTTCACAGCTTTGCTGTCTGGCCCTCTGCACCTGCATCACCATTATCCATTTGCACCCTCTACCTGATGGCCAGAATTATCCATTACACTCAGGTGAATCCCAATATTGAGATAATGCAGTCTGTACCATTCGGCTGGCCTCAGTAGTTTCATTTAAACTTGTTTCCCAGTTGTTCGCTTTAAACAGACTGGACGTGTGGTTATTTGAGGCATGAGGGAAGGCGGTACACTTGGGCTCGCAACAAGTGACCGTTCCTAATATGCACTGGTGGAAACCATTGTTTACAGATTGATAATCTTCATGCAAAACATATTTCGAGCTGATAATGGAGCTTACCTTTAGATGGCAGGCGATATTGGGGTCGTGTTGTTCCAGCAGAACGGACCCCTCCTTTAACAGAATGTTATGATGGTATACAATCTAAAATGGGGCATGATGCATAGCTCATGTGGCCAGGTGTGAGAAGGCTGCTTTCTCCTTATCGATTCTGGGCCATACAGTTGTTTTCTCATTCAAAATTTAGTAGAACTGCAACTCCCACAATTGTAAGCATAAACAGGACTTTACCTTCTCACGCATGCTTACAGTTAACTTGAGAGGTCTCCATAATGGAGCAATTTACAGGTGTCCATATGGCACACACACTAATAGTGGATGTCGGAGCCACCTCTCATTGTTTTTGTCACTATTTGCATAAACCTTCTCATATTCCTTTTTCATTCTGGGCCCCTGCGTCCTGTAGATTGATTTCTTCTGCCCTCTCCCCACCGCCCTACTTCTGGATAGCGTGACTGCCTGGCTTCACATGCTTCAATAATGTGACCATGGACACTTTGCTCGTGACTGATTTGACTTTGTCCCTCAAATGCTATTTGCCTCTATGCGCACTCACTTTCATGCTTCCTCATGTTAACAACTGCCCAGCCTATCCTCCTACCTGCTCTGGTTTCCGAGTCTCCTGTTGGTAACCCACTCAAATGTTCTTCTGATTAGGGGTCTTACCGTGTTTGGTAACCACCGGCAGTCTATGAAAAACATTTTACACCCATCATTGTTCCCTTTATCTTTCATTGTTCCTGTTCAGTTTTGCATCTCACGTTGCTTTCTTTTCTCTTCTGCGTTTGACCTGCCCTGTTCTTTTTCTGCCCTCTTAATTCATTCCTTCTTACTCTTAAGTATTGAAACTTTTATACTCACGATTTATTCTCCTTTTATTTGGTCTCCTTCCTCTGCCACAATTGTGCTCTAGAAGGAAGTTTCTCTTGGTAAGAAGAGTTCATCTACTCTCGAGATTTTCCTGCATATTCTTTTATAATTTCTCCATCATCCTGAGACCTGGGTTATCTCTTTTGATACGTTCATTCTCCGCTGCTGTCACTACCTCAAGATGTATTCTCTCACTATCTGCAAATATCTGGCACTGGCGGAGTTAGAGCTATTATTTTCCATTCTTCATGGAACCCCTCCTACCCTACAAATCTTTTTTTCCTAATATTGTATTTCTTTTTCTAAACCTTACCGACTTTCCCTCCTCATTTTCTGTCACTTTCCAGGCCCTCTCCTGTCTTTCTGTGTTGTTAATTCCTTACTTACTTCTGATTCCAGGTTCTTTCTGTTAGTTGACTTTAACCTTTGTCCCCACTCATGCCTCCTTGTTCATTGCTTTCAAATTCTTCTTTTTTTACTTATTTTCCCTTTACTCTCCTCGCATTTCGGCATTCTCTCTTGATCTTTTTGCTTCTGATTATTCTGGTCTTTCCCTTTTCTATCTGTTGAGCATCTGATTCCTTCTCCGTCTCATTATCCAACCGCTTTTGTACCTTGCAACCTTCGTTGCCTTGACCACTCTTCATTCTTTTAATGTGCATGGATCTCTCCGTCCCCTTTCTGATTTTAACCAGCACAGCCCTTTTTTTCCTCCGTGGCAGCCTCCCTTGATGCTGTCAATCTCTTTTTTTACTATTCGAAAACATTCCCAATCCTGTTTGACCCCATCCCTTTATTCCTCATGTAACACTTTGCGGAAACATAAACAGCAGAAAAAAATCTGTCTGCCTTTTATGTTGTTGCACCTCGAACTCCCTACGACCGTGAGTTTTTTTTTTTTTTTTGTGCTAAGCTAGTCTGCCCTCCTGAACCCATCCTTCTTAACCATACTTTGAATTCCTTACTTTCCGCTTCTGTCTTGCTTCTTGCTTTACCTCTAAAATCAATGATCATCACTTTTTGTGTTTTACCTCCTCTGTTTTATCATACGTCTGTTGCTCTTCCATCTTTTTCCCAATATACTCCTCTTTTGAAGTTTCTGTTAGTCTGCTGCTTCAATGTTCTAATTCTACAGCTTGCCCATCCGGTCCACTTCCTTCAGCTCCTTTCCCACAGGTAAATCACCTCCTCCTCCTTGTTTAATTTCTTATCTCTCTGTGGGCATCTTTCACTCTTTTTTATTTACATGTGCTCCCATTCCTCAATCCTTAAGATGCTGTCATGGAGACTCCCCTTGCTTCTAATTACTGCCCCATCTCCATTTCTTTGTCTACTTCTTTAGCATGCTACCCACTCCCAATTCTCTCTCTTTTGATTCAAAATGTATTTCCTCCACTTTTGTGTTTAAATCCTTCTCCACTGAAACTGCTTTTCTACATATCGCAAACTCCCTTATGGCTTCTCACTGCTCTTCTTTGCTTATGCTGTATTCTTTTGGATTTCAGACGCTTTTTACACAGTGTATCTTGCTTTCATCTGGCCTTCTTTATTTTCTCTTATTTCGGGTTCAACTCTTTACTGATTTGTGTTTTTCCCGCTTGTCTGTCTGACCATTTCTAGGCTATTTCTTGTCCTGTGCACAACTTCTACACTTGCGCTTTGGTGTATAATGTCCTTATTATTCGCCGTTCATACAATCCCTCTCTCTTCTTTTCTTTATTGGCAGTAACTCTTAGGTGTTTTTTTTTCTCTACCAATGTCATGAGCCCCTCTATAATTGTCTGCTTTTAAGCATGGGTGCATTTTCCCCTCCCCATGGCAATGCTACCGAAACTGTGATTCTTTTTCCCAGCTCCTCCATCTGCTTGGAACCTAGTGTCATCTTTGACACATCGCTAAACATTTCATATCGCACTTCCTCTCGTGTTTGTATCCATCACTATCCACTCTATGCTATTCAATAAATACTACAGTTTCTCACTTGCTGGGTGCTTTGTCATCATGGCGTACGTCTTCAGGGGGGCCTGTGGGAGAAATTGAGTGATCCAAGATCTCTGGGCATTGTGCATCCCCCTGAGCACAAAATCCTCTTAGGGACTGGGATTTCGAAATTTGTAGGCGTTGAAAAGTTGATTTGCAATGAGCATCCCTGGATCACATGCTTTGGGTTAGTGGTGAATCTGGGAATTAATCCTAGTCTCAATTTAAACTTTTGAGTACGTCGTTTCCTAATTCGTATCCCCTACAAGATGCAATTATTTTGGATTCTTTGACTAGGCAGAACTAAAATCACAACCTTTATTTGTAGATCTGAGATGGAATGTACACTAATTACATGATTAAATAACAAACAATATTGTTAAAAAAACAACTTTTAGACACTTTTGCAAAATGGATATGGCTGTAACTTGATCATAAATGCAAGTCTACAAGCGCCAGAACCCTTATTGACATAGACCTATAAAGTAGGGTGACTAGACGTCCTAGTTTTGCTAGTACCGTCCCGGAATGTGTCCCTCTATTTCCCCCGTCCTCAGAGTTTTTTTAATTTGAAAGACAGTGTCTTGGTTCTTTGTTAATGGGACTCATTGTTTGGCAAAAATGGTTAACATCCTATTATTTACAGAAGGTCCACTTTGCAAGATGGTTTCCAACCACTAACCTTTCAGGGAGCCTCCACGTGCATGAACTCATTGTGCCAAAGAGAACGGTTGGGGCGCTACTAAGATATCATTCAGAGCAAAAGCTCCTTTGTTAGTAACATGATTACATCCACTGTAAAAACGCTGAAAATACAGTGGGATCGGGTGGGGGTTAAGGGGGAGAGGAGAGTTGGGTGGAGGACATTAGATATTTTTAACACCTTGTCCGGCTTTTTAGTTTTTGGACCAAATACCTGTACCCATAAAACAGTAAAATCCCACTTGGCCGCCTATTTTATTTTTTTTGTTTTTTTTTTAAACCCTACCAAATATATACACATTGGCAAACTCTGTTCAACTGATACCTCTAAATATGTATTTTTAAGACTTTCATTAGCTCCTTATGACTAGGAGCAAAGTACTTTACAATTCTAATGTCAGAAAAGCAGAGTTAGAATTGTATTTATAAAACCTTCAGAGAATGCGTGCGATCAGCCAGGTGGAGTTATGGGAGAGTGTAGGTTCGCCGGCTATAACAAACAAATGATGGCCGGTCTTGCTGCTCTCAGTGATTCTTATTTATGACCATGAAATAACCCCCCCCCCTTATCCTACACCCAAGACATATACCCCCCAAACAAGATGCCTTTCTTTCGATCCTGCACAAATGAAAACAAACCTTGGACCCTATACTTATGCACACACACACACATATTTCTGACGCCAACCTTCACAATCTTCCACAAAACTTTCCCACCCACCATGGACCATTGTGGAATATGTCCCACCCACCATGGACCATTGTGGAATATGTCCCACCATGGACCATTGTGGAATATATCCCACCCACCATGGACCCACCATGGACCATTGTGGAATATGTCCCACCATGGACCATTGTGGAATATGTCCCACCCACCATGGACCATTGTGGAATATGTCCCACCCACCATGGACCATTGTGGAATGCCTCCCACACACCATGGACCCAAGTGACATATTTTGCACACAGAATGGACCACAGTGCAATATTTCCCACATGGAGACCATGTACAGTCTGCTAAGCAAATGAGCTAAACATTTTAATGCAGTTGTGCGGGTTTCTCCATTTAATGGTTTTATGAAGTACCAAAACTTCTCAAAAACAAGTTACGCAAGTGCACAGACCACTAAAGTGCTATTGCCAATGTCCCGTACAGACCACTAAAGAGCTATTGCCACTGTCCCATACAGACCAAGAGCTATTGCCACAATCAGTACAGACCACTAAGAGCCATTGCCACTGTCCAGCACGGACCACTAAGAGCCATTGCCACTGTCCGTCCAGTACGGACCACTAAGCCATTGCCACTGTCCAGTACAGAGCAATAAGGAATTTCAATAGGACGAGGAAGAGGGACCATCAGACAGGAGTATGGAAAGGGGTCATTTGGAAGGATTTGCAGAGTTGACCAATGAGTGAGTGAGCAGCAATAATGAGAGGGCCAGGGATTAGCCATATTGTCTGTGTGAGGTATTAGCAAGCAGGGTTAACAATACCGATGATCAGGTAGATTTGCTGCAATGATCAATTGGCAATAATGAAAATAAGATGAGGATTATCAGTATTTGTCTTGTATGCTGAATTAGCCATAGTGATCTCCTCCAGCTTGGATATTGTTTTGTTAATGTGTCCCATCCATCCCCACCCCTAACCTCCCATGCATAACCCCACCCTCCCTTCAACATTTACCCAGTACAGCCATCAAAACGATCCATCATCCACATTCCAGCACTTCGCCGATCAACCGTAACCCCAGAGTCATAGCAGCACCCTTCTCCCCACCTTGCATCTATCCAACGGGCACATCTCCACACTACCCATCCAAACCACTGCCACAGACTCCCACATGCACATCTCCACACTACCCATCCAAACCACTGCCACAGACTCCCACATGCACATCTCCGCAATACCCATCCAAACCACTGCCACAGACTCCCACAATACCCATCCAAACCACTGACACAGACTCCCACATGCACATCTCCGCAATACCCATCCAAACCACTGCCACAGATCCCACAATACCCATCCAAACCACTGCCACAGACTCTCCTAGGCACATCTCCACACTACCCATCCAAACCACTGCCACAGCTCCCACATGCACATCTCCGCAATACCCATCCAAACCACTGCCACATACTCCCACATGCACATCTACACACTACCCATCCAAACCACTGCCACAGACTCCCACATGCACATCTCCGCAATACCCATCCAAACCACTGCCACAGACTCTCCTAGGCACATCTCCACACTACCCATCCAAACCACTCGCACAGACTCCCACAAGCACATCTACACACTACCCATCCAAAGCACTGCCACAGACTCCCACATGCACATCTCCACACTACCCATCCAAACCACTGTCACAGACTCCCACATGAACATCTCCGCACTACCCATCCAAACCACTGCCACAGACTTCCACATGCACATCTACACACTACCCATCAAACCACTGCCACAGACTCCCCCATGCAAATCTCCACACTATCCATCCAAACCACTGCCACAGACTCCCACATGCACATCTACACACTACCCATCCAAACCACTGCCACAGACTCCCACATGCACATCTACACACTACCCATCCAAACCACTGCCACAGACTCCCACATGCACATCTCCACACTACCCATCCAAACCACTGCCACAGACTCCCACATGCACATCTACACACTACCCATCCAGACCACTGCCACAGACTCCCACATGCACATCTACACACTACCCACCCAAACCACTGCCACAGACTCCCACATGAACATCTCCACACTACCTATCCAAACCACTGACACAGACTCCCCTAGGCACATCTCCACACTACCCATCCAAACCACTGCCACAGACTCCCCTAGGCACATCTCCACACTACCCATCCGAACCACTGCCACAGACTCCCACACAAACTTCTCCACACTATCCATCCAAACCACTGCCACAGACTCCCACATGCACATCTCCACACTACCCATCCGAACCACTGCCACAGACTCCCACACGAACTTCTCCACACTATCCATCCAAACCACTGCCACAGACTCCCACATGCACATCTCCACACTATCCATCCAAACCACTGCCACAGACTCACACATGCACATCTACACACTACCCATCCAAACCACTGCCACAGACTCCCACATGCACATCTCCACAGCACCCATCCAAACCACTGCCACAGACTCCCACATGAACATCTCCACACTACCCATCCAAGCCACTGTCACAGACTCCCACATGAACATCTCCACACTATCCATCCAAACCACTGCCACAGACTCCCACATGCACATTTCCACACTACCCATCCAAACCACTGCCACAGACTCCCCCATGCATATCTCCACACTATCCATCCATAACACTGCCACAGACTCCCACAATACCCATCCAAACCACTGCCACAGACTCCCACAATACCCATCCAAACCACTGCCACAGACTCCCACATCTCCACACTACCCATCCAAACCACTGCCACTGACTCTCACGTGCACATCTCCACACTATCCACGCAAACCACTGCCACAGACTCCACATCTCCACACTGCCCATCCAAACCACTGCCACAGACTCCCACACGAACTTCTCCACACTATCCATCCAAACCACTGCCACAGACTCCCACATGCACATCTCCACACTATCCATCCAAACCACTGCCACAGACTCACACATGCACATCTACACACTACCCATCCAAACCACTGCCACAGACTCCCACATGCACATCTCCACAGCACCCATCCAAACCACTGCCACAGACTCCCACATGAACATCTCCACACTACCCATCCAAGCCACTGTCACAGACTCCCACATGAACATCTCCACACTATCCATCCAAACCACTGCCACAGACTCCCACATGCACATTTCCACACTACCCATCCAAACCACTGCCACAGACTCCCCCATGCATATCTCCACACTATCCATCCATAACACTGCCACAGACTCCCACAATACCCATCCAAACCACTGCCACAGACTCCCACAATACCCATCCAAACCACTGCCACAGACTCCCACATCTCCACACTACCCATCCAAACCACTGCCACTGACTCTCACGTGCACATCTCCACACTATCCACGCAAACCACTGCCACAGACTCCACATCTCCACACTGCCCATCCAAACCACTGCCACAGACTTCCACAATACCCATCCAAACCACTGCCACAGACTCCCACATCTCCACGCTACCCATCCAAACCACTGCCACAGACTCCCACATCTCCACACTACCCATCCAAACCACTGCCACAGACTCCCACGTGCACATCTCCACACTATCCACGCAAACCACTGCCACAGACTCCACATCTCCACACTGCCCATCCAAACCACTGCCAGAGTCCCACGTGCACATCTCCACACTATCCATCCAAACCACTGCCACAGACTCCCACATGCACATCTCCACACTATCCATCCAAACCACTGCCACAGACTCCCACATGCACATCTCCACACTATCCATCCAAACCACTGCCACAGACTCCCCCATGCATATCTCCACACTATCCATCCAAACCACTGCCACAGAGTCCCCCATGCACATCTCCACACCATACATTCAAACCACTGCCACAGACTCCCACGTGCACATCTCCACACCATACATTCAAACCACTGCCACAGACTCCCACATCTCCACACTACCCATCCAAACCATATTCCACCCGTTTCCACCACAGGCAGTGCCCCACACTCCCTTACTCTCACACAGGCTCGCTAGGCACTCCACCCAAACACGCCCACCCACTCGTGTGCACTCCTTAACAGGCACATCCCCACTTTCCATGCAGCCCACATTCTGCATAGAGCCTGTGGTACCCGTCATACTGCCACGGGCACCTGCCCACCTCCGCTCTTCACTCCACAGGGTTGAAAGGAGCAGAGGGTAATGGGGGCAGCGGGAGTAGAGGATCGGAAAGGCAGAAGTGTAACAGCAAGCAAAGTGTAGTAGTTGCCAACTCTGGGACCAGAAGATTTGGGGAGTCTTTCGTATTCCTGCCCATTCCCAGACGAAGGTCTCGTGCGCTGTGGCCCATGATTGGTCTTTGTGGTCTGTGATTTGGCGGGGTTCAAAGATATCCTCAGATAGGTTTGACCTGATGCTGGTGCATCACATCATTTGCAGCCAACGAACCTCTTATTGCTGTAATGCTGCACACATGAACGTGATCTTAATAACGCTGTGTCCCCTCTTATCTCTAACAGGAAGAGGTGAAGGTCAAGATTAAAGATCTGAACGAGCACATCGTGTGCTACCTGTGCGCCGGCTACTTCATCGATGCCACTACCATCACGGAGTGCTTGCACACCTGTGAGTACCCCCTCCTACTCAATACATGGGTTAGGGTGGCAGTCTCATACCTTTTAGATGCAGCAATGAGAAACTGGTGTAGCTTGGCTTCAAACTTAGAACTGCCTCTAGAATTAAAGGATGCCAATGCATTTTATGTGATATGAGTCAGGGGGCGGTGGGTTCTACTTTCTTGCCTGACGCCTTAAGAAGGACTGATTGTGCGACCGAAATGAATCGCATTCCGGTTTCACGTACACGGCTTTAGGACTGCTCGCCTTGTAAGCAAGATGACAACGCAGGTTCGATCCCCGGGCCTGTGCTTAGAAACCTCTGGGTATTAAGCGCGTTTTAAATAACCTATTATTTCATAGCCAAGCGACTGGCATTTTAAAGGATGCTGTGTAGCTCAGCAGGTGGCATGATTCTTGTAGATGCTTTCTACCTAGCTCTTTTCACTCCACAAAAGGACTGAGCAGGACGGCCCAGGTCCCTTATTTCAACTGTCCCATGCTACCGAAGCATATGGAGTGTGCATTTTACCACGAGGGAGCCATGTCAGTAGCTTGTTCCCTGGCTAATTTATTTTATTATATATAGCGCACAAAACCAGAGGCATCTAGACGCTTTAGTTTAAGAGATTGGTTACATTTGGAACTAATTGCATGAGGCTACAGTCGTGTGCAGTCCAGCTCAGTGGTAGAAGGTTGCAGGTTACATCATTGTCTTACATTATTTACAAATCTACTAGCAACATGTAAGCATGTTAACTCATTTTGGCTCCCATAGTGATCTTGATCCTCCGATAAACCCCTTGTTGCATAGACGACTGCTACTGTATAGAACAGGGCCCCAAATCCAAGTGTCAGAGAGGAATGCACAAGGCCCTTGAAGTAGTAATTCCAGGAGAATGGGGCTTGGCCAAAAGTGCTCCTCACCGTCCGCGTGGGAGAAAAGTGCTCCTCACCGTCCCTGCGGGAGCATCAGCAGGATCGTCCACTGGGGGAAGTAGAGCAGAGTCCGCCAGCAGAAGCCGACTTATTGCTGAATATCCGAGGCAAATGTTCTATGAATTCAGCTTTTCTGAACTTCAGTCCTCGAAAAAGCAAGACATCTCTGGTTAAAAGAATTAGAAAAAGGATAAGATCCCTGGAAGAACGTACAAAACAAGGCTAATGATTACTAGCTGGCCCTGTTCTTCCTTTGCTACTGCAATAAACGCACACAAAACAAGGCAAATGTATACTAGCTGGCCCTGTTCTTCCTTTGCTACTGCAATAAACGCACACAAAACAAGGCAAATGTATACTAGCTGGTCTTGTTCTTCCTTTGCTACTGCAATAAACGCACACAAAACAAGGCAAATGTATGCTAGCTGGTCCTGTTCTTCCTTTGCTACTGCAATAAACGCACACAAAACAAGGCAAATGTATACTAGCTGGCCCTGTTCTTCCTTTGCTACTGCAATAAACGCACACAAAACAAGGCAAATGTATACAGTTGGTCCTGTTGTTCCTTTGCTACTGCAATAAACGCACACAAAACAAGGCAAATGTATACAGCTGGTCCTGTTCTTCCTTTGCTACTGCAATACACGCACACAAAACAAGGCAAATGTATACTAGCTGGCCCTGTTCTTCCTTTGCTACTGCAATAAACGCAGACAAAACAAGGCAAATGTATACTAGCTGGCCCTGTTCTTCCTTTGCTACTGCAATAAACGCACACAAAACAAAGCAAATGTATACAGCTGGTCCTGTTCTTCCTTTGCTACTGCAATACACGCACACAAAACAAGGCAAATGTATACTAGCTGGCCCTGTTCTTCCTTTGCTACTGCAGTAAACGCACACAAAACAAGGCAAATGTATACAGTTGGTCCTGTTGTTCCTTTGCTACTGCAGTAAACACACACAAAACAAGGCAAATGTATACTAGCTGGCCCTGTTCTTCCTTTGCTACTGCAATACACGCACACAAAACAAGGCAAATGTATACTAGCTGGTCCTGTTCTTCCTTTGCTACTGAAGTAAACGCACAGAAAACACAGCAAATGTATACTAGCTGGCCCTGTTCTTCCTTTGCTACTGCAATAAACGCACACAAAACAAGGCAAATGTATACTAGCTGGTCCTGTTCTTCCTTTGCTACTGCAATAAATGCACACAAAACAAGGCAAATGTATACTAGCTGGTCTTGTTCTTCCTTTGCTACTGCAATAAACGACACAAAACAAGGCAAATGTATACTAGCTGGCCCTGTTCTTCCTTTGCTACTGCAATAAACGCACACAAAACAAGGCAAATGTATACAGCTGGTCCTGTTCTTCCTTTGCTACTGCAATACACGCACACAAAACAAGGCAAATGTATACTAGCTGGCCCTGTTCTTCCTTTGCTACAGCAATAAACGCACACAAAACAAGGCAAATTTATACTAGCTGGCCCTGTTCTTCCTTTGCTACTGCAGTAAACGCACACAAAACGAGGCAAATGTATACTAGCTGGTCCTGTTCTTCCTTTGCTACTGCAGTAAACGCACACAAAACGAGGCAAATGTATACTAGCTGGCCCTGTTCTTCCTTTGCTACTGAAGTAAACGCACACAAAACGAGGCAAATGTATACTAGCTGGTCCTGTTCTTCCTTTGCTACTGCAATAAACGCACACAAAACGAGGCAAATGTATACTAGCTGGTCCTGTTCTTCCTTTGCTACTGCAGTAAACGCACACAAAACAAGGCAAATGTATACTAGCTGGCCCTGTTCTTCCTTTGCTACTGAAGTAAACGCACACAAAACAAGGCAAATGTATACTAGCTGGCCCTGTTCTTCCTTTGCTACTGCAATAAACGCACACAAAACAAGGCAAATGTATACTAGCTGGTCTTGTTCTTCCTTTGCTACTGCAATAAACGCACACAAAACAAGGCAAATGTATACTAGCTGGCCCTGTTCTTCCTTTGCTACTGCAATAAACGCACACAAAACAAGGCAAATGTATACAGCTGGTCCTGTTCTTCCTTTGCTACTGCAATAAACGCACACAAAACAAGGCAAATGTATACTAGCTGGCCCTGTTCTTCCTTTGCTACAGCAATAAACGCACACAAAACAAGGCAAATGTATACTAGCTGGCCCTGTTCTTCCTTTGCTACTGCAATAAACGCACACAAAACAAAGCAAATGTATACAGCTGGTCCTGTTCTTCCTTTGCTACTGCAATACACGCACAGAAAACACGGCAAATGTATACTAGCTGGTCCTGTTCTTCCTTTGCTACTGCAATACACGCACACAAAACAAGGCAAATGTATACTAGCTGGCCCTGTTCTTCCTTTGCTACTGCAATAAACGCACACAAAACAAGGCAAATGTATACTAGCTGGTCCTGTTCTTCCTTTGCTACTGCAATACACGCACACAAAACAAGGCAAATGTATACAGCTGGTCCTGTTCTTCCTTTGCTACTGCAATAACCGCACACAAAACAAGGCAAATGTATACTAGCTGGCCCTGTTCTTCCTTTGCTACTGCAGTAAACGCACACAAAACGAGGCAAATGTATACTAGCTGGTCCTGTTCTTCCTTTGCTACTGCAGTAAACGCACACAAAACGAGGCAAATGTATACTAGCTGGTCCTGTTCTTCCTTTGCTACTGCAGTAAACGCACACAAAACAAGGCAAATGTATACTAGCTGGCCCTGTTCTTCCTTTGCTACTGAAGTAAACGCACACAAAACAAGGCAAATGTATACTAGCTGGCCCTGTACTTCCTTTGCTACTGCAATAAACGCACACAAAACAAGGCAAATGTATACTAGCTGGCCCTGTTCTTCCTTTGCTACTGCACTAAACGCACACAAAACAAGGCAAATGCATACTAGCTGGCCCTGCTCTCCCTTTTGGCACTATTACTTATTTTGAATTGTTTGTTTTTGTATGGTGCTTGTGCTTCTTAGCATCACCTATTGGAGTAATCCAACTCCCATTTACACTTTCGGTGACGGTAAAACAAGAGATGTTTTTGTTTTCTTGCAAAACATACAGGCAGCATCTCACTCGTTCACCCGTTCCCTCTTGACTACTACCCTGTACCCTGTATAGGTTACTGGGCACATGGCAGTCGCATAGACGGGAAGGGGTAGATTAGGCCTTATTATGGCGCGCTATTACCTCCTCCTGCCTCGCACATCGGGACCATCTATGAAAGGAAACTGGTGGCGAAAAATGACCTATGATCAGTTCTTCTGGTTCAACATGGCTGCCTCGAGGACTTCCGCCCTCTTACCCTCAGGTGAGGGGTGTAAGGCCTCCGCCCCCATGACCTCTTACAGTTTTACTGAATGTCGGAGCGATTGGCCTTGGTCCAACAGCCTTGACCCAGTCACCAGGCACGGTGGGAAAGGCTCCCAGTGGGCAGTTTAGACTCACATGCACTGTCCAGTTCATGTAGGACAGTACGTTTCTATTGCCTAACCAGAGCATGCTTAAAGAGAAGAAGACTAGCTTCAGGGGTCTAGCCCCCACCCCTCTTCTAGCTGCCCTCTTGCTCGCCTCTTTATGTGTCGTTTGGGGACTGTGCACTACTTTAATTTGCACTGCAGCGACGTGATTTTCTTCTGCTCTTGCCGAGATTACAAGTTTGCTGCCTCTAAGAAGATGACCGCCACACCAAGGTGTTTACCCATTGCCTAGCAACAGGAAGCTACGGACCCGGATTGGTCCCCACAAAGTATTTCTTCCTTCCGGCATCACCGGAAGGCGTAAGCGGCCTGATCTCCAAAGGCCTGGCTCATAGGGCCAATCGCCTGCCCTGGCCTGTCGGAGCCAAGGGCCAGCCTTTCTGCCTTCTCTCCGGTATCGCCTGCTGCGCACCCACAGGAGCAGCCACCTTCCTCCCATGAACGCTCTGCACATCCTATCTTGAAATCTCCCCATTACCAGGACGCTACTGCGGATCTTTACCGCCCGTTTGAGAATCATTTGAATTTGGTATATCTGATCACAACACTTTACTCGTCACCGTATGCTCGCTGGGTGTGCCCAACTCTTCACTCGCCCTTACAATACTGTTATACTGTGTGCCCTTTCGCTACGTTACTCTAACTGTATACACGAGTGCTTAGTGTTACTGTTCTGCTCCTTGACTTGCAGTATCTATGTTCCATAACCTATCTGCATAACACACGGCTTATCTTATACCCTCAGCTCCTGAGATAGCGGATCACTCTTGCCCACTCTGATGACTAGCCTACCTTTTCTGTTTGGCACTAGGTCTAGGCCGACTAGCCTACTATGTTGAGTCACACTAACCTATGCCTAATAACTATCCTTTCTACACTGAATTGCCTACTGAGTTGCATTGTGAATTGCCTACGGCTGTCTAGCTTTTATGTTGAGTCACATTAGTCTATGCCTTATAACCAGCCTACTACACTGAATTGCCTACTGTGTTCCGTTGCGCCAGCCTATGCCTGACTAGCCTATTGTGGCGATTTGCACTAGCTTATCCCTGATAACTAGCCTACTACACTGTATTACCCAACTGTGCCGAATTGTATTAGCCTAAGCCGACTAGGCCTGACTAGCCTACTATGCTGATTGGCACTAGCCTGCCGTGTTGTATTAGAACAGCCTGTGCCTGACTAGCCTGCTATGCTGATTGGCACTAGCCTGCCGTGTTGTATTAGAACAGCCTGTGCCTGACTAGCCTGCTATGCTGATTGGCACTAGCCTGCCGTGTTGTATTATAACAGCCTGTGCCTGACTAGCCTGCTATGCTGATTGGCACTAGCCTGCCGTGTTGTATTATAACAGCCTGTGCCTGACTAGCCTGCTATGCTGATTGGCACTAGCCTGCCGTGTTGTATTATAACAGCCTGTGCCTGACTAGCCTGCTATGCTGATTGGCACTAGCCTGCCGTGTTGTATTATAACAGCCTGTGCCTGACTAGCCTGCTATGCTGATTGCCACTAGCCTGCCGTGTTGTATTATAACAGCCTGTGCCTGACTAGCCTGCTATGCTGATTGCCACTAGCCTGCCGTGTTGTATTATAACAGCCTGTGCCTGACTAGCCTGCTATGCTGATTGCCACTAGCCTGCCGTGTTGTATTATAACAGCCTGTGCCTGACTAGCCTGCTATGCTGATTGGCACTAGCCTGCCGTGTTGTATTATAACAGCCTGTGCCTGACTAGCCTGCTATGCTGATTGGCCCTAGCCTGCCGTGTTGTATTATAACAGCCTGTGCCTGACTAGCCTGCTATGCTGATTGGCCCTAGCCTGCCGTGTTGTATTATAACAGCCTGTGCCTGACTAGCCTGCTATGCTGATTGGCCCTAGCCTGCCGTGTTGTATTATAACAGCCTGTGCCTGACTAGCCTGCTATGCTGATTGGCCCTAGCCTGCCGTGTTGTATTATAACAGCCTGTGCCTGACTAGCCTGCTATGCTGATTGGCCCTAGCCTGCCGTGTTGTATTATAACAGCCTGTGCCTGACTAGCCTGCTATGCTGATTGGCCCTAGCCTGCCGTGTTGTATTATAACAGCCTGTGCCTGACTAGCCTGCTATGCTGATTGGCCCTAGCCTGCCGTGTTGTATTATAACAGCCTGTGCCTGACTAGCCTGCTATGCTGATTGGCCCTAGCCTGCCGTGTTGTATTATAACAGCCTGTGCCCGACTAGCCTGCTATGCTGATTGGCCCTAGCCTGCCGTGTTGTATTATAACAGCCTGTGCCCGACTAGCCTGCTATGCTGATTGGCCCTAGCCTGCCGTGTTGTATTATAACAGCCTGTGCCCGACTAGCCTGCTATGCTGATTGGCCCTAGCCTGCCGTGTTGTATTATAACAGCCTGTGCCCGACTAGCCTGCTATGCTGATTGGCCCTAGCCTGCCGTGTTGTATTATAACAGCCTGTGCCCGACTAGCCTGCTATGCTGATTGGCCCTAGCCTGCCGTGTTGTATTATAACAGCCTGTGCCCGACTAGCCTGCTATGCTGATTGGCACTAGCCTGCCGTGTTGTATTATAACAGCCTGTGCCCGACTAGCCTGCTATGCTGATTGGCACTAGCCTGCCGTGTTGTATTATAACAGCCTGTGCCCGACTAGCCTGCTATGCTGATTGGCACTAGCCTGCCGTGTTGTATTATAACAGCCTGTGCCCGACTAGCCTGCTATGCTGATTGGCACTAGCCTGCCGTGTTGTATTATAACAGCCTGTGCCCGACTAGCCTGCTATGCTGATTGGCACTAGCCTGCCGTGTTGTATTATAACAGCCTGTGCCCGACTAGCCTGCTATGCTGATTGGCACTAGCCTGCCGTGTTGTATTATAACAGCCTGTGCCCGACTAGCCTGCTATGCTGATTGGCACTAGCCTGCCGTGTTGTATTATAACAGCCTGTGCCCGACTAGCCTGCTATGCTGATTGGCACTAGCCTGCCGTGTTGTATTATAACAGCCTGTGCCCGACTAGCCTGCTATGCTGATTGGCACTAGCCTGCCGTGTTGTATTATAACAGCCTGTGCCCGACTAGCCTGCTATGCTGATTGGCACTAGCCTGCCGTGTTGTATTATAACAGCCTGTGCCCGACTAGCCTGCTATGCTGATTGGCACTAGCCTGCCGTGTTGTATTATAACAGCCTGTGCCTGACTAGCCTGCTATGCTGATTGGCACTAGCCTGCCGTGTTGTATTATAACAGCCTGTGCCTGACTAGCCTGCTATGCTGATTGGCACTAGCCTGCCGTGTTGTATTATAACAGCCTGTGCCTGACTAGCCTGCTATGCTGATTGGCACTAGCCTGCCGTGTTGTATTATAACAGCCTGTGCCTGACTAGCCTGCTATGCTGATTGGCACTAGCCTGCCGTGTTGTATTATAACAGCCTGTGCCTGACTAGCCTGCTATGCTGATTGGCACTAGCCTGCCGTGTTGTATTATAACAGCCTGTGCCTGACTAGCCTGCTATGCTGATTGGCACTAGCCTGCCGTGTTGTATTATAACAGCCTGTGCCTGACTAGCCTGCTATGCTGATTGGCACTAGCCTGCCGTGTTGTATTATAACAGCCTGTGCCTGACTAGCCTGCTATGCTGATTGGCACTAGCCTGCCGTGTTGTATTATAACAGCCTGTGCCTGACTAGCCTGCTATGCTGATTGGCACTAGCCTGCCGTGTTGTATTATAACAGCCTGTGCCTGACTAGCCTGCTATGCTGATTGGCACTAGCCTGCCGTGTTGTATTATAACAGCCTGTGCCTGACTAGCCTGCTATGCTGATTGGCACTAGCCTGCCGTGTTGTATTATAACAGCCTGTGCCTGACTAGCCTGCTATGCTGATTGGCCCTAGCCTGCCGTGTTGTATTATAACAGCCTGTGCCTGACTAGCCTGCTATGCTGATTGGCCCTAGCCTGCCGTGTTGTATTATAACAGCCTGTGCCTGACTAGCCTGCTATGCTGATTGGCCCTAGCCTGCCGTGTTGTATTATAACAGCCTGTGCCTGACTAGCCTGCTATGCTGTTTGGCCCTAGCCTGCCGTGTTGTATTATAACAGCCTGTGCCTGACTAGCCTGCTATGCTGTTTGGCCCTAGCCTGCCGTGTTGTATTATAACAGCCTGTGCCTGACTAGCCTGCTATGCTGATTGGCCCTAGCCTGCCGTGTTGTATTATAACAGCCTGTGCCTGACTAGCCTGCTATGCTGATTGGCCCTAGCCTGCCGTGTTGTATTATAACAGCCTGTGCCTGACTAGCCTGCTATGCTGATTGGCCCTAGCCTGCCGTGTTGTATTATAACAGCCTGTGCCTGACTAGCCTGCTATGCTGATTGGCCCTAGCCTGCCGTGTTGTATTATAACAGCCTGTGCCTGACTAGCCTGCTATGCTGATTGGCCCTAGCCTGCCGTGTTGTATTATAACAGCCTGTGCCTGACTAGCCTGCTATGCTGATTGGCCCTAGCCTGCCGTGTTGTATTATAACAGCCTGTGCCTGACTAGCCTGCTATGCTGATTGGCCCTAGCCTGCCGTGTTGTATTATAACAGCCTGTGCCTGACTAGCCTGCTATGCTGATTGGCCCTAGCCTGCCGTGTTGTATTATAACAGCCTGTGCCTGACTAGCCTGCTATGCTGATTGGCCCTAGCCTGCCGTGTTGTATTATAACAGCCTGTGCCTGACTAGCCTGCTATGCTGATTGGCCCTAGCCTGCCGTGTTGTATTATAACAGCCTGTGCCTGACTAGCCTGCTATGCTGATTGGCCCTAGCCTGCCGTGTTGTATTATAACAGCCTGTGCCTGACTAGCCTGCTATGCTGATTGGCCCTAGCCTGCCGTGTTGTATTATAACAGCCTGTGCCTGACTAGCCTGCTATGCTGATTGGCCCTAGCCTGCCGTGTTGTATTATAACAGCCTGTGCCTGACTAGCCTGCTATGCTGATTGGCCCTAGCCTGCCGTGTTGTATTATAACAGCCTGTGCCTGACTAGCCTGCTATGCTGATTGGCCCTAGCCTGCCGTGTTGTATTATAACAGCCTGTGCCTGACTAGCCTGCTATGCTGATTGGCCCTAGCCTGCCGTGTTGTATTATAACAGCCTGTGCCTGACTAGCCTGCTATGCTGATTGGCCCTAGCCTGCCGTGTTGTATTATAACAGCCTGTGCCCGACTAGCCTGCTATGCTGATTGGCCCTAGCCTGCCGTGTTGTATTATAACAGCCTGTGCCCGACTAGCCTGCTATGCTGATTGGCCCTAGCCTGCCGTGTTGTATTATAACAGCCTGTGCCCGACTAGCCTGCTATGCTGATTGGCCCTAGCCTGCCGTGTTGTATTATAACAGCCTGTGCCCGACTAGCCTGCTATGCTGATTGGCCCTAGCCTGCCGTGTTGTATTATAACAGCCTGTGCCCGACTAGCCTGCTATGCTGATTGGCACTAGCCTGCCGTGTTGTATTATAACAGCCTGTGCCCGACTAGCCTGCTATGCTGATTGGCACTAGCCTGCCGTGTTGTATTATAACAGCCTGTGCCCGACTAGCCTGCTATGCTGATTGGCACTAGCCTGCCGTGTTGTATTATAACAGCCTGTGCCCGACTAGCCTGCTATGCTGATTGGCACTAGCCTGCCGTGTTGTATTATAACAGCCTGTGCCCGACTAGCCTGCTATGCTGATTGGCACTAGCCTGCCGTGTTGTATTATAACAGCCTGTGCCTGACTAGCCTGCTATGCTGATTGGCACTAGCCTGCCGTGTTGCATTATAACAGCCTGTGCCTGACTAGCCTGCTATGCTGATTGGCACTAGCCTGCCGTGTTGCATTATAACAGCCTGTATTTTGTATTATAACAGCCTGTGCCTGACTAGCCTACTATGCTGATTGGCACTAGCCTGCCGTGTTGTATTATAACAGCCTGTGCCTGACTAGCCTACTATGCTGATTGGCACTAGCCTGCCGTGTTGTATTATAACAGCCTGTGCCTGACTAGTCTACTATGCTGATTGGCACTAGCCTGCCGTGTTGTATTATAACAGCCTGTGCCTGACTAGCCTACTATGCTGATTGGCACTAGCCTGCCGTGTTGTATTATAACAGCCTGTGCCTGACTAGCCTACTATGCTGATTGGCACTAGCCTGCCGTGTTGTATTATAACAGCCCGTGCCTGACTAGCCTACTATGCTGATTGGCACTAGCCTGCCGTGTTGTATTATAACAGCCCGTGCCTGACTAGCCTACTATGCTGATTGGCACTAGCCTGCCGTGTTGTATTATAACAGCCCGTGCCTGACTAGCCTACTATGCTGATTGGCACTAGCCTGCCGTGTTGTATTATAACAGCCCGTGCCTGACTAGCCTACTATGCTGATTGGCACTAGCCTGCCGTGTTGTATTATAACAGCCCGTGCCTGACTAGCCTACTATGCTGATTGGCACTAGCCTGCCGTGTTGTATTATAACAGCCCGTGCCTGACTAGCCTACTATGCTGATTGGCACTAGCCTGCCGTGTTGTATTATAACAGCCTGTGCCTGACTAGCCTACTATGCTGATTGGCACTAGCCTGCCGTGTTGTATTATAACAGCCCGTGCCTGACTAGCCTACTATGCTGATTGGCACTAGCCTGCCTTGTTGTATTATAACAGCCCGTGCCTGACTAGCCTACTATGCTGATTGGCACTAGCCTGCCGTGTTGTATTATAACAGCCCGTGCCTGACTAGCCTACTATGCTGATTGGCACTAGCCTGCCGTGTTGTATTATAACAGCCCGTGCCTGACTAGCCTACTATGCTGATTTGCACTAGCCTGCTGTGTTGACTTGCAATAGCCATTGCCAGGCGAATAGCCGACTAGCCGACTTTGCAGAAATTAGCCCACTGCTCTCAGCTACAATATCCTATACCCGTTTATCAGCCCATGATACTAATTGCCTTTATCTCTGCTCAAGTATCAGCATGCGACAAACGGCTGCCTCACCCCCGGCTGATTAACAATCCACTGCAATTGAGTGACCTGAATAACTGAGTAATTGAGAACTGTGCTCCCTAGTAATATCCTGGTGACCCTTTTTTCATTTTTCTACCTTTTATCATCCAGCTGATCACAGGCCTAACAATGGCCCAGACTAGGCGCTCAACCTGTCCTCTATCTGCCAGAAACAATAAACTTCGAGCTAGAGTACCTTGCCTCTATGAGCCTAAGATTAGTAACAATATGAACCCCCACCTCAGCTATAACAAAAATACCCCGGGCGCAAATCTGCACCCAGACTAGACCATAAGACCTCGCTTAGAACCTTGTATCCTGCAGTCCGCCCCCCCCTCATAAGACCAAAACTACAACTAATCTGCTCCCACTAGATCACAAGATCTTAAAAACATGACTACGATCTCCGGAGCACCATCAATGCTAGATCGCTAGTGGCACATGCCACTGAAATAGCAGATCTGATATCCACACATTCTAGCTGTCAGAGACTTGGCTGCACGACGCAGCTGGCCCAGCCCTCATGTTAGCAATACCAGACAACTACAAATACTCAGAACGGATAGATCCAACGCAAGAGGAGGCGGTCTAGCCCTCTTAGAGAAAACTAACCTTGCGATAAGACTCTTGCCACCAGCTCCAATTAAATATTGTGAAATGCTCATTGCCGAACTTCCATCTCCTACTGCCGCACCCTAACTATATACCTGCTATACAGACCTCCAGGCCCTATCGGTACCTTCGAGGAGGATATATCAAGCCTTCTTGCCAATAATACCAAAGACTCCTCACAAATATTATTACTGGGTGATTTTAACCTTGGATTCAACGATCCAGGGGACAAAAATGCTCAGGCACTAGCTACCATCCTCTCGGAACATGGATTGACCCAAAAAGTTTCTGCACCAACCCGTGTCAAAGGAAGGGCCTTAGACTGGGTGGCTGACCTGAACTGCGAAACCTCTATTACCAAGGTAACCCCACAATTGTGACTTTTCTCTAGTAATAAACAAACAAATAGCCAAAGAAAAAGTCATGGCACCACCCCTTCTGGCTAGGAGCAAAATAAATGACATCGGATTAGCTACTGCTACATATCCTTCAATCACTAAACTCACTCCCATGTGATTCTGACCCCAACCTCCTTGTCGAGGTATTTAACATTACTATGTCTAAGGCGTTAGACCCCATTGCACCAGTCAAACGGCGTAAAAGTAAACCGCGTGCACATCTCAATGCCTGGTTTACACCACATCTCAAAAACCTCGGACTATAACTAGAATCTTTATGGCGTCACACTCCCTCAGATGAAAATAAACTGCAACTGACGGACTTTGCAAATAACTATAAAAAGGAAATAATTTGCACTAAAAAGACCTTTTGTAATGACAATCTCCATGGCCAGCTCTAACACTAAGGAACTATTCACGATCCTTCGAGAACTGGAATCCCCTATTCCTCCTACAGACAGTGTACCCAAGGACAAACTATGGTGCACAAGCATTTAGAATGCCTTAGCTAACAAAATATCATTACTCCAAAATAAGATTGCCAATAAAAAAGCTTCCCGGCCTACCCAGGAGTCGCTATCCACCAGTACCATTGACTCCGCCAGAAACCTAGAACCATTTAGATTCACCAGTATCTATCCAGGAAACTAAAAACATGATCTCGTCCTTGAAACCATCCAACTGCCAGGGTGACAACAGTCCTGGCCAAATAATCAAAGATGCAGCGTGAGACTTAGTGCCGTTCATCTCAAAATTAATTAACGCCTCCTTCATGACTATCACTGTCCCAAGTAATCTAACAGAGTCCTGGGTCTTACCACTGCTAAAAAAACAAACGCCGGATCCTGCTATTGCAACAAACTACAGGCCTATTACCATGGTGCCCTTCCTTCTCAAAATAATTGATAAAGTAGCGTACCTGCAAATGCAGAACTACCTTGAGGCCACCCACCTCCTAGGTACCCGCCTATCGGGCTTCAGGCCACAACATGGCACGGAAACGGCTTTAATTGATTTGAAAACTCAAATTGAGGCGCTCAAGGACAAAGGGAAAACTTTCATGCTACTGCTCGACCTGTCGGCTGCCTTCGACCTGGTGGACCACAACGTTTTGTGCAAACACCTGGCCTGGGCTCCCACTTTTTGAGGGACGCAATAGCATGGGTCCAATCCTTTTTAGACAACAGAACGATGAGTCTTCTTCCCCTCAGCATCGACAGACTATATTTGGCGTGTCACAAGGTTCTTGTGTATCACCAACCATGTGCAATATATTTACCAAGCCTCTATTTAACAAATTGGACAGACTGGGTACCACCTACACAGACTACGCAGATGACGCCCAGATGCTCGTTCCCCTTTTGGGCAATTTTGGCAAGGATACGGCTTTGGTTAATAAAATCTACCTCATTCAGGCATGGATGGCATCCCATGACCTCTGCCTGAATGACGACAAAACAGAGCTGCTGATCTTTGGATCAGCTGCAAACCTAAAATAACTGAATTCAAGCTACTCCACCTTCAACATAGACAGAAATACAATTAAGGTAGTTAAAGAAGTAAAAACTTTAGGCTTCTAACTCGATTCTACCCTAAGTAAACACGTAAATTCCATGGCGTCATCATCCGCCTACACCTGTAAAGTTAATCTTATTCAAAGTGAGCTGCATTATCCTGCCAACGCACTAACACTATCAAAACTGGATTATTGCAATGCCCTATGCCTAGGTGCCAGCAAATATATCCTAGACGGCCCTGAATATACCCAATAAAGAACATGTCTCAGAAATCAGAAGAGAACACCACTTGCTGAAAATCACTGCCAGAATCTTGCTCAAAACAGTCTCCAAGACTTTCAAATGCCTAAACAATGCAACACCCCCATGCCTGACGGAGAAAATGGTTAGAAAAATATCACCCACCCCTCGCGAGTGGCTAACTCCTTCTGTCTGAACATACCTAGATTCAAGCTAACAAAATCTGGAGGAAGTTGTTTCCCTGTGAAAGCTGCCCAATACTGGAGCGCACTACCTCCAGCTCTCAGAGCTGACCAATTCTACCTCCGCTTTAGGCCCAACACCTTGAATTGGCTGAGCTCCAATGACACATGATCTCTAATGTACCTAATTCCTTGTATATGTCCTATGTATCTGCTATGTGCCACCTACTGCACCATTTTGTTGTATTGCCATTGTATTTTTTATGATGCCTTCCTGCCTTACGCTGTCACCTTTTCTCACTGTGTAAAATAAGCTTTAAGTATTCTTGTACTCGTTGCACCCAGTTACCTATGGGTTCGGTGCGCCTTACAAATTAATAAACAAACTACCACGCCCCTTCATTATGGGGATAATGGTGAAAGGTTGACTTTGGAAAGTGTTGTTGCTAAATGCCATGAGCATTATGAAGTAATCTGAGGCACGGTAAATTTAATACGTTTTATTCTGGACCCCAAGCAGAAACAGCCAGCAGGACTGCAACAAGTATTCAACTGACACGCCTGGAATGTTGATCTACATCGTAGAACAACATTCCACGCGTGCCAGGCTATGACATATCATCCCACCTTAACACCCAACACTGAATGCTACAAATCCAACATAATCCTATAAATGACACAGAAACAGTGCATTTCTATATTGAAAATATACAAAACACAGTATTAAACATTTGCAATTTTCACATATAATCACAACATCCCTTAAAAGGACGACACCAAACTGAATATTCATCGTACATAATGTCCAAACTTCCTAGGGCGTCCAAACTTTCTTACTGGACGCCCTGCACCCCCTCCAGACACCTCCTCAGACAAACCATCACCAGTATCCTTAATCCGCTGCATTTCAACACTACCCGACTCGCAACTCTCGCCCCCACCTACAACTCCATGGGCAGACACCTCTCTTGGCCACACCACATTCTCCCCCAATGCCTTCCCAACACCTTCTTGATACATTGGATAATAATCCAAAATCTCGCCATCCTCAGTAGAAATGGACTTGTTAATCCTAGGTACTGCACCTTTACTACCATCCAGAACCACAATGCGTCTTTTACTCCACCTTGAACCATCCTCCAACTGTACATATCCCACTCCACATTTCACAACTCTCATGGAAGGTAAAAATACACTCCTTCCTTTATACACACCACATCCCTTACCTTCACTTGTAACTCCTTCTTTCCACATTGACTCATCCGTACCACCTCCTGACGTGCCAACACTCTCTGTTGCACACCCCATAAATCTATGTTACCTGGACCACCACCACCCAACGCCATGTTCCTTAGTCTAGAACCCAGCTTCCTCCCCCTCATCAATTCAAAAGGTGTCCGCGTAATCACATCTTCCCAATCCAGACCATTAGCAAGAGCAAGCTGAATGGCACTCTTAATTACACCATTTACCCTTTCCACCAATCCATTGGCACTCGGGTTGTACAAGGCGGTGCGATGATGCTCGATGCCAACTGCCTCAGAAAATCCTTCATCAAATTGGATACAAAATGAACGCCATTGTCCGTCACCAAACGGCCGGAACACCCTCTCTGTCAAATATTTCTTTTTAGAAAAGCAATGACACACTCTGTCGTCACACTGCCAAAAGCCGCCACTTCCACCCACCGGGAGGTATAATACACTAACACCAGCAGGAATCTACACTCCGGTTGTAAACATTCAAACGGGCCCATAATGTCCAATGCCACCTTCGACCAAACTTCCTTCGGGATCTCCACAGAATGAATAGGCTGTGGATGAACCAACTTGCTCTAGTCGCTTAGTGCACACGCATTGCAATCTTTCACCACAATTTCCACCTCTCGATCCAGCCATAGATGGCCACCAATATTCTTCACGCAACCTCCTCTTGGTTAAAGATCGACCTAAGTGATCCTCGTGCGCCAATTCCACCAACCTACTTCTCACACTGACAGGAGGAACCAATCTCTCCCCTCTTGACACGCTCCACAGCCAACTGATCCAACACCCGAGCGTAACCTTTGCCCTTTGATCTGCCTCTAGCAGCATCCCAACCCTTGAGCAAACCTTCCTTGATCCAACGTAACTCAACATCCCTATCACTCTCCACCACCCAATCGTCCTTGTCAACAGTGGGAAGAATACTGGCAACTTGCGTATCCCCCTACCCTTCCACTTCACCTTGTGCATTCTGTCCTCCCCTTCCACTTCACCTTGTGCATTCTCTGGGCCAACCGCTGGAAACCGGGATAAACAATCAGCTACAACATGTTTCTTTCCAGGCAAATATTCCATGGTAAAATTGTACTCTTGTAATTCCAATACCCACCTGGATATTATTGGAGAAACCGATGCCGTACCCCGAGTGGAAAATACATGCACAAGTGGCTTATGCTCAGTCCTGACCACATAAGGAATGCCCCATACAAATGTTCTAAAATGCTTGGATGCCCACGTCACCGCTAGAGCCTTCCGCTCAATCACCGAATATCTACCCTCAGCATCCCTCAAAGCCCTGGAAGCAAATGCCACCGGACCACATTCAACGTCGCGCCACTGCTCCAACATGGCTCCGAACCACACCTCGCTAGCATCCACCATAAGAATTGTCTTTTTGATCTCAAACACGGGGCATGGTCCACCTCATCTTTTACCACATCGAACTCCTCCTGACATTTGTCAGACCACTCAAACCTAACACACTTTAAGTAAGGCTCTCAGGGACACTGTCTTTTCAGCATAGTTAGGAATGAACTTCACATAATACTCTGTTAATCCTAAAAATGACCTCAACTGATCCTTATTTATGGGCGCTGACTTCATAACCTGAACCAATTCCAATTTTGGACTAACGCCACTGGCACTGAGAGTATGCCCTAAATACGTTACTGTGGACTCGCCCACTTGACATTTTGACAACTTCACGGTCAAACCCTTCTGATTTAGCACTTCCATGACCGCATGCACCTTGACATGTTCAGAATGGCAACTACCCCAGACCAATATATCATCCTGGAAATAACTCACGCCAGCCATACCACCAAACAATTCTTACTTGAGCCATTGAAATACTGCAGATGCCGATGCTAACCCAAATGGCATGCAGCAAAATCAGTAAGCGTCAAATGGAGTTATAAAAGAGGTAAGAGGTCTAGAATCCATATGTAAGTCATCTGGTGGTATGCAGCTGACAGGTCAAATGTTGAAAAACATGTTGCTTTGCCCAGGATCAACAATAACTCATTAATATTAGGTAACGGATGGCAATCCACTCAAATACTGGCATTTAACTCTCAAAGGTCCACACACATCCTCAAACCCCCATCACTCTTCTTAACCAGTACAACTGGGAACAACCACTCAGAACACTCTTTCTTCAATGACACCCTCAGACTTTAGCCTCAAACCTTCTTTCGCCACCACCGGTACACTCCTCGCCTTATGTACCTTGGGTACAGCTCCCTTCTTGAGAACAATGCGGTGAGAAAAACCTTTAAGTTTTCCCAACGTATCAGCAGACACTTCTGGGTATTTATCTCTCAATAACTCAGATGTCAACTCGCTCTCAACTCCGCTAGAACTGTCCTGAATACTTAAAACCGGTACCTCCATTCCTGGGTGAATTTCAATATTTAAAGCAACCTGCTCATCCCAACCCAACACAGTGGTACCCTTAAGTGCAACATAGAGTTTACCTTTAGTGTGCCGACCATTGAATTCAATGTGAGCTTGCTCATAACCTAACACACGGATGGGATTTTGACCATAGGCACTGGGATTTATGTCAGAAGCACATAAGCTTGATACCTCCTTCCCTAATTTCTCCTTGTATGTTTCAGGTGACACAATAGTATGCAGTGAACCTGAATCCACCAGCATCTCCAAAGGGTGACCATTAACCAAGACAGTCACCCACAAACCCTTCCACACTGCATCTCCCACATGGAGTATGACACCTTGATTGGTTTTATCATTTATGCCATCATCCTGACTTACTCCACCACACTCTGGCGCCACCATGCCATCACACTCTTAGATAGCATTTCACCATTGACCTTGCGTTTACATTGTCTTCACTCGATGCTAATAGCCGGGCATTCTTTTGAGCCGGTTTGATGACTTGACCAACCACATCTCTTGCATGGCTCCCTGCCTGGGACACCCTCCAATTCTGGTTGTCCACTTTCTCCAATCTCTTTTTATTATCCAAACCACTACTCTTATACTGAGGTAGAATAGATTGTACAGTGTCCTTGGGACTTTCCTTCTCAGTAACAATTTGCATACTGGCCCTGGATGTCTCGATGGCCCTGGCAATCGCCACCCCTTCTCCAAAGGCGGGTCGCACTCAAGCCATTGCCTCTCCCTAATTTTCTGACTGCTGGTTTTCATCATTATTTGGTCCCTTATGTATTCCTCCATGTGGCCCTCACTGTTCGTAAAGCTGTAACATATGAATCAATGGACTCTCCCACGCCTTGCGCTCTGGAAAAGAACTGATAGCGTTCCAAAACCACCTTGATCCTCCTGCTGAATCACCCTTCCAGCTTTTTTAAAGCAGTCTCATAAGCACTTACAACTCTTTCGCCTTCTCCATGACCAGGAATGTATACATCTTCACTAGGTAAATGGCGAAATATGCGCAGACAATCCGTGCCAATACAATTTAATAATGCAGCCTCTCTCTCATCATCGCTGAAATTTGCACCCCCAGCTGCCGTCAAGTACACCTTAAATGCATCAATCCATTGATCCCATGGAGATGTCGGTTCCCCTGGTGATGGCAGAAATGTAGGGGAGATCTGGCAGCTGGGTGCAGCATGATGTATATAGCACCCAAAGGTAATGGCAAACTGTCTGAGGCACCAACACAACCTTTCCTGCAAGCCCTTCACACAACGTTTAAAGTACTTGTGCAAAGCTGCCCCACACTCTGTTTATATACTTAGTAACTACCAAGGAGATGTCATCAATGTGAAAGTAACATTCTTTTTTTTAATTTTTTTTATTGTATGTAGTCTACAGTTTCTGAATGACAGACGTGAAAAAGAAACCATTACAATCTTTTATACAACATACTGAAAGAAACAAAGAATACAAGCAAAAAAGAAAAAGAACGTGTAGCAGCTCTTCTCTAAAATCGATAAGTTAAAATGAACAACTTTCTAATCCCTCTAAGGGAGGGGAGAGATGTTGGCTTTTATTTCTCTATAACAGATGTAGGGATTGGAGAAGGTTCACCACAGCCACCGTTAGCTGGGTCTCGTGGTCTGCGATTATTCTGTGCCATGTGTTTTCTGATGTTAGCCATCCCGCTCTCTCTACAAATCTTCCTAATTTTTTCAAACGCAGGTTCTACGTTCCCTTGCATTCAATAAGCAGGTGCTTTAAAGTTTGGTTTCCTGGAGTCGCACAATCTTTACAGTAAATCACTGTCTTTTCTGATTGTTTCCAAATGTTCAAAATTTCCCCCGTTAGTAGAATGTTCATTCTTGCTCTGAGGAAATTGTTTCTAACTTTTTCATCCGGGAATTTTTCTAGGTACTTTGGCAGTGAACCTATATTTTTATCAACTGTAAGAAAAGTGTTCCTTGCTCTTGTGAATCTATGCGGGCCAGACGATGGCACATTTCTTGGTATAGAAGACACGCTGGGATCACTGCAAGGAACTGTGGGGCTACAATGGGCAGTATTCCTGGAATCCGTAGGCCGCGGCACCTTGAATTAGGTAGGCTTGTAGAGCTTCATGGAATCCTGGAGCCCACCCGTCCAGGGAGTGTGGAGCCTTGAGGGCATCGAGTTCTCCCCTTGTACCTGAGTATAAGGCGAGCAGCGGATATATCGATGGACGAGCACAGTCATTAAGTGGGACTATTCTCTTAGCTGGTATCGGCACAGGGTTGGGGTGCCCCAGTGTTTGTACCCCCAGAATGATACGAGCCACATGGCCCTGTGCTCTTTGCAGGGGGTGGCGGATAGTCGAATCATTGTGAATAGTGTCGGGGTTTCCAATGTTCATGTGAGTCAGACTTTAAAACCAAGTGCATTTGTGGCTGTAAAGGCGGGCTCGTCTCCACTAGCACCGGAGCCTCCATACATTATACAGCGGTTGGGGTTCAGGACCCATAGAGAGTGGCCAGCTGACTGGGACGTGGTCCGGGCGCGCTATTGGGATGGACTTAGTCCCATTTCATTCTCTGTCGCGTGTCCTGGCAACACCTCTGTCTGCTTACCTTTAGTATCCGATATTATAAGCCTCAATAATGTCAGCTGCTGGACCATGGGCATGTGGGGGTCGCACAGAATGCTGGGATTGGGAGGGCAAATTGTAGTTCTTGACCAGATGGCTGGGATTTTCCTTGCACCGATGTGAACCTCTGATTCCACCCAGATTGGGCATTCTGCCCAGAAGAGTGCTGAGGTAGGTGTTATCTAAGGTGGGCGATGAGCTTAGCAGTGCCAGAACCCACCGTAGCCCCCGAATATTCAAGACGGTTAGGATTCCTCTGCGGGGCGGGGGGCATAAGATGTTTGGCTGATGGTGCGTGATGGAACGCCCTACTGAGGCACGCACACGCAAGCTATGGACATAAATTGCCAAATGCCGAACGTGCAAGGCTCTTTGTGAGGCTCCCTGCCACCAAATAGAAAGACTTGAAAGTTTGGGGGAGGCAGAATAGTGTTCCCTTGGTCGTTCTTTTTAGGCTCCAGGCTTCAGATCTGCAACTGTTGCCATGGGGAGAAAGGGTGCCAGAGAAGCGAGTCATTGCATCCTTTCGTTGCGTTGAATTTCTGTTCAAGAAACAGTTTCAGGTTTTTTTGTAGGCCTTGGCCAATCACTTTCCTAATGTGCCCAAGTACTAGCGCCATGTGCCAGCTGCTGCTATATCGTGTCCAGGTGGTACCATTAGAGCAGTGCCTGGAAAATGGTATGCTATTCTTTATTTATAAAGTGACTATACATAGGCAAGTGTTTCAAAGCGCTAAAGGAGGGTGGGAACATGGGGAGAAAAACAACAGTCACTCCGAGCCCTTGACATTCTGAGAGGATAATAGTCTGCACAGGCAGAGTAAGTGCTTAGAATACATTTAACAGTTTAAGACACAGCAAATCTTTCCTGACAGCGATTCTGCACATTATACCAGTACAATGAAGGGCTGGAGGCCAGGGAGGACAGACAGACGATCGTCGGCACGGAGCGGATGGATCTGGGACCAGGGGTGCCGAGTACGGGGGGCTGCGGGGACCAGCCCCCCTCTCCCCCCCCCGCAGAATGAAGTCTGGGCTGAGCCCCCCCTCCCCCGTCCAGAGAGAAGAGACGAAGTATGGATGCCCCTTTGTTCCATCCATACTGTGTCTCTTTCTGGCGGCCCGGGTAAAAGCCGGGGAAAATCGATGCTTGGAAATTGAGGGACAGATGCAAAGCAAGAGGCTCTTGCTTTGCATCTGTCCCTCAATTTCTAAAAATCGTTTTGGGTTTGGTGTATTTGTACATCTGTGCGCCCCTGTTGGCAAGAGGGGTGCACAGATGTAGAGGTACACCAAACCCAGAAGGATTTTTAGAAATAGAGGTACAGATGCAAAGCGAGGGATGGGGCAGGGGCAGGGCAAGGGCAAATGAGACTGTTTGCGTGTCTCTGAGTGTGCACGTGGTGGGGGTGAATGCTATGGGCGGGGAGCGGAGGCGTATGAGCCAGCACTTTCTAGTAGAGCTGCCATATTAGAAATGGGGCAATGCTGGTACTCCTCAGTTAGCTGGCTATACTCTTGATGGGATAGTACTGCTGTAACAGGGCTTCTATAATTGTTGAATCTTCTCAGTGGTAATACTATGCTTTTGTTGAGGCAATGCTAGTTCATCTTAGTGGGGCTGCTATGCTTTTGTTGAGGCAACGCTAGTTCATCTTAGTGGGGCTGCTATACTTTTGATGGGACAACATCAGCACCTCTCAGTTGAGCTGCGACACTCTTATTGACCAGGCCCCAGCACTTCTCTACAGATGTATTTCTTTTTATTTTAATTGATTATTTATAATGCGTGTACTACCCAGAGGTTTCTAAGCGCGGACTGAGGGAGCGAACCTGTGTTGCTCTGTGTCGTCTTGCTTCCAAGGCAAGCATGTTGCCCCTGAGCTATCCTTCCGATACTCTAAAGATCTGAAGTACATTTAATGATACAGAACCAGAACTATTGAGCAAGTCTGTCATCATCAGAATAACTCAACACTGTCATGGTTATACAAGAGCTCATATATTTAAAGGGATGGAATTACTCAGAATGTAGCAGCACTATTCAATAACCCAAAGTTCTTAAGCATAGTTAATGTGAAAATACTACACTTCTCACCGTTGGGACAGTACTGCCACTTCTCACAGAGGCTTCTACACCTTTTATGGGGCAGCACTGGTCCAGCCTACTGCTCACATGCTCAGAATTGTCATTTCTCAGCAGGACTGCAACACTGCAACACTATAGCATTGTGTTCTGTATGGTGAGTGCTTCTTCACCATTAATGTGGATTCATGGCGCTCTCCCAGAGTCTAAATAGTAGATCTGTCTACATTCAATTGGCAACCGGCATGTCCCGAGCTGCCTGCTGTCCATAAGCTGCCGCTCAGGATGTTGGGAGCCGTGATGGGGCAAGGGATAGAAGGCTCAAGCCTGTCCGATAGCAGAATCAGCAGGGTCTTAAAACCTGCTCACTCCTTCTGGAGGGGCCGTGGGGCAAAATTAGCCTGATCCCACATACAGGGGGTTGTTACCCCTTTATCTCTCCTGAATGAAAGAATGAGCTCTCTCAGACACAAGTTATCACCCCTGCACACTCATTGAATGAATGTAGTATGGATCTATAGATCGAGAAAACTGGAGTGAGAATTCAGAGTTTTAACAGAAATATAATTGTCTTCCCAGATGGGAGACTGACTCCATTAATATACATGGGGTCACTGAGAGGACCAAGAGTGAAACTGTACATTCAGTTGTGAGATTACCAGCAACAGTTGATACTATGCTCCAAGGAGTGGGGTGCCCACTCAATATATCACACTGTTTATAGGTGTGAGACCCATCCTGAATGCTTGCCCAAAGAGCCTTGGCCAGAGTTTCACACTGAAGAAGTGAGCATGTGATCCGGGGTCTGCAGCCCCCACACAGGCAGGGGATTCCCATGCTCCCACTTGCGAGATTTGCACCAAATTAGTGAGATTGGGCTCCAAGGTAGGAGGCTCACAGAGTGGGACGGCATTTCGTTCTCCCATCCTAGTTGTGTTGCTCTGCCTTTTGAGGGCTACTACAACCTGGATGATTATAGAGGGGTTGGAGTAGGGGCAGTGATGGCCTACTGGAATGCAACTCGAAGGCTTAAATCTCCTTCTTACTTGACTTTAGTATATGCAGTGCATGCTAGCCAATGTTTCCACTGTTCTGCGCTGCGCGTGCGCGCCATTGCACCAAGTTGTCGACTACATGCAAATTTGTGGTCCTATAACTGCCAGTGATGTCACTTCCTGGATTTGAGGCCCCCCCGCCCCCCGCCCCCCTCCCCTGGGAAATTCATTAGTCGGCTCCCCTGTCTGGCAGAGGCATATGCCATGACTACACGTCTGTTGGCGTTGCCACTGTTTGTTCTTTTTGGTTGTTTGACAGTAGCCCTCATTTTTGGAAGAAGATTAGCAGAGAAACGCCCACTGCCATTCCCATCATGTTGCACTCGTGTAGCGCAGTGTCGTGTAGTGCAGTGTCGTGCAGACCCTTTATAAACTGACACTGAAAGAAAAAGTGCTGCTTGTGCCCGCCACAGAAAGATGAACAGTCTGCAGGTTACTTGCTGCACTTGATCTTCATCATCCCTGTGCTCTACATTAAACCTTAACTCAACGAGCTATCCTACTAGAATCTACAGGCATGTTGTTGAAGATACTCTGGTAAGTATTTTACATTTCTTTTGCTGTGTTTTAACGAGCCATGTAAACTACAAGCGATGCGTGATTACAGAGCACTCTCTTTAGAGTCGCCAGTAGGTGGCAGTATTGCTTTGCATTACAGTTTAGGATTGGTAATTCAACTCATCCACCATCTATGTAAGCGGGTGATGCGTGCATGGTGGTGCTTATTTTCATGTTTGCTTTCCTTCTATTTTCTGCTCACATCTCCCTTTCTAACTCCACGTTTCCTCTTCTCCCCAGTTTGTAAAAGCTGCATTGTGAAGTACCTGCAAACGAGTAAATACTGTCCCATGTGTAACATCAAAATCCACGAGACTCAGCCGCTGCTGAACCTGAAGCTGGACCGAGTCATGCAGGACATTGTGTACAAGCTGGTCCCCGGCCTGCAGGAGAGTGAGTACCAACACTGGCTGGGTATAAGCTGGGTATGGGAGGGTCTGAGGTGTGCCCGGCCTGCAGGAGAGCGAGTACCAACTCTGGCTGGGTATACGCTGGGAGTGAGAGGGTGCAGGAGAGTGAGTACCAACTCTGGCTGGGTATATGCTGGGAATGAAAGGGTGCAGGAGAGTGAGTACCAACTCTGGCTGGGTATATGCTGGGAATGAGAGGGTGCTGGAGAGTGAGTACCAACACTGGCTGGGCATGGGAGGGTCTGAGGTGTGCCCGGCCTGCAGGAGAGGGAGTAGCAACACTGGCTGGGTATATGCTGGGAGTGAGAGGGTGCAGGAGAGTGAGTACCAACACTGGCTGGGTGTACGCTGGGAGTGAGAGGGTGCAGGAGAGTGAGTACCAACACTGGCTGGGTATGGGAGGGTCTGAGGTGTGCCTGGCCTGCAGGAGAGGGAGTACCAACACTGGCTGGGTATGGGAGGGTCTGAGGTGTGCCCGGCCTGCAGGAGAGTGAGTACCAACACTGGCTGGGTATAAGCTGGGAGTGAGAGGGTGCAGGAGAGTGAGTACCAACTCTGGCTGGGTATATGCTGGGAATAAAAGGGTGCAGGAGAGTGAGTACCAACTCTGGCTGGGTATACGCTGGGAGTGAGAGGGTGCAGGAGAGTGAGTACCAACTCTGGCTGGGTATATGCTGGGAATGAAAGGGTGCAGGAGAGTGAGTACCAACTCTGGCTGGGTATATGCTGGGAGTGAGAGGGTGCAGGAGAGTGAGTACCAACTCTGGCTGGGTATACGCTGGGAGTGAGAGGGTGCAGGAGAGTGAGTACCAACACTGGCTGGGTATAAGCTGGGTATGGGAGGGTCTGAGGTGTGCCCGGCCTGCAGGAGAGTGAGTACCAACTCTGGCTGGGTATACGCTGGGAGTGAGAGGGTGCAGGAGAGTGAGTACCAACTCTGGCTGGGTATATGCTGGGAATAAAAGGGTGCAGGAGAGTGAGTACCAACTCTGGCTGGGTATACGCTGGGAGTGAGAGGGTGCAGGAGAGTGAGTACCAACTCTGGCTGGGTATATGCTGGGAATGAAAGGGTGCAGGAGAGTGAGTACCAACTCTGGCTGGGTATATGCTGGGAGTGAGAGGGTGCAGGAGAGTGAGTACCAACTCTGGCTGGGTATACGCTGGGAGTGAGAGGGTGCAGGAGAGTGAGTACCAACACTGGCTGGGTATAAGCTGGGTATGGGAGGGTCTGAGGTGTGCCCGGCCTGCAGGAGAGTGAGTACCAACTCTGGCTGGGTATACGCTGGGAGTGAGAGGGTGCATGAGAGTGAGTACCAACTCTGGCTGGGTATATGCTGGGAATGAAAGGGTGCAGGAGAGTGAGTACCAACTCTGGCTGGGTATACGCTGGGAGTGCGAGGGTGCAGGAGAGTGAGTACCAACACTGGCTGGGTATAAGCTGGGTATGGGAGGGTCTGAGGTGTGCCCGGCCTGCAGGAGAGGGAGTACCAACTCTGGCTGGGTATACGCTGGGAGTGAGAGGGTGCAGGAGAGTGAGTACCAACTCTGGCTGGGTATATGCTGGGAATGAAAGGGTGCAGGAGAGTGAGTACCAACTCTGGCTGGGTATATGCTGGGAGTGAGAGGGTGCAGGAGAGTGAGTACCAACTCTGGCTGGGTATACGCTGGGAGTGAGAGGGTGCAGGAGAGTGAGTACCAACTCTGGCTGGGTATATGCTGGGAATGAAAGGGTGCAGGAGAGTGAGTACCAACACTGGCTGGGCATGGGAGGGTCTGAGGTGTGCCCGGCCTGCAGGAGAGGGAGTACCAACACTGGCTGGGTATATGCTGGGAGTGAGAGGGTGCAGGAGAGTGAGTACCAACACTGGCTGGGTGTACGCTGGGAGTGAGAGGGTGCAGGAGAGTGAGTACCAACACTGGCTGGGTATGGGAGGGTCTGAGGTGTGCCCGGCCTGCAGGAGAGTGAGTACCAACTCTGGCTGGGAATGGTAGGGTCTGAGGTGTGCGCGGCCTGCAGGAGAGTGAGTACCAACACTGGCTGGGAATGGGAGGGTCCGAGGTGTGCCCGGCCTGCAGGAGAGTGAGTACCAACACTGGCTGGGAATGGGAGGGTCTGAGGTGTGCTCGGCCTGCAGGAGAGTGAGTACCAACTCTGGCTGGGTATATGCTGGGAATGGGAGGGTCTGAAGGGTGCCCCGCCTGCAGGAGAGTGTACTAACACTGGCTGTGTATATGCTGGAAATGAGAGGGTGCAGGAGACTTGAGTACCAGCACTGGCTGGGTATAGGCTGGTAATGGGAGGGTCCAAGGAGTGCCCGCCCTGCGGGAGAGTGAGTTCCGGCACTGGCTGGGTATTGGAGGATCTGAGGTGTGCCTGGCTTGCAGGAGAGTGACTACCAACACTGGCTGGGTATGGGAGGGTCTGAGGTGTGCCCGGCCTGCAGGAGAGTGAGCGCCAACTCTGACTGGGTATATGCTGGGAATGAGAGGGTGTAGGAGAGTGAGTACCAACTCTGGCTGGGAATGGGAGGGTGCCGGAGAGTATGTACCAACTCTCGCTGGGACTGAGAGGGTGTAGGAGACTTGAGTACCAGCACTGGCTGGGTATAGGCTGGGAATGGGAGGGTCCAAGGAGTGCCCGTCCTGCGGGAGAGTGAGTGCCGGCACTGGCTGGGTATGGGAGGGACTGAGGTGTGCCCGGCCTACAGGAGAGTGAGCGCCAACAGTGGCTGGGTATATGCTGGGAATGAGAGGATGCAGGAGAGCGAGTACCAACTCTGGCTGTGAATGGGAGGGTCTGAGGTGTGCCCGGCCTACAGGAGAGTGAGCGCCAACAGTGGCTGGGTATATGCTGGGAATGAGAGGATGCAGGAGAGTGAGTACCAACTCTGGCTGGGTATAAGCTGGGAATGGGAGGGTCTAAGGTGTGTCTCGCCTGCAGGAGAGTGAGTACCAACTCTGGCTGGGTATATGCTCAGAATGAGAGGGTGCAGGAGAGTGAGTACCAACACTGGCTGGGTATTGGAGGGTCCGAAGGGTGCCCGGCCTGCAGGAGAGTGAGTACCAAAACTGGCTGGGTATTGGAGGGTCTGAGGTGTGCCCGGCCTGCAGGAGAGCGAGTACCAACTCTGGCTGGGTATATGCTGGGAATGGTAGGGTCTGAAGTGTGCCCGACCTGCAGCAGAGTGAGCGTCAACTCTGAATGGGTATATGCTGGGAATGGTAGGGTCTGAAGTGTGCCCGACCTGCAGGAGAGTGAGCGTCAACTCTGGCTGGGTATATGCTGGGAATGGTAGGGTCTGAAGTGTGCCCGACCTGCAGGAGAGTGAGCGTCAACTCTGGCTGGGTATATGCTGGGAATGGTAGGGTCTGAAGTGTGCCCGGCCTGCAGGAGAGTGAGCGTCAACTCTGGCTGGGTATATGCTGGGAATGGAAGGGTCTGAAGTGTGCCCGGCCTGCAGGAGAGTGAGCGTCAACTCTGGCTGGGAATGGTAGGGTCTGAAGTGTGCCCGACCTGCAGGAGAGTGAGCGTCAACTCTGGCTGGGTATATGCTGGGAATGGTAGGGTCTGAAGTGTGCCCGACCTGCAGGAGAGTGAGCGTCAACTCTGGCTGGGTATATGCTGGGAATGGTAGGGTCTGAAGTGTGCCCGACCTGCAGGAGAGTGATCGTCAACTCTGGCTGGGTATATGCTGGGAATGGTAGGGTCTGAAGTGTGCCCGACCTGCAGGAGAGTGAGCGTCAACTCTGGCTGGGTATATGCTGGGAATGGTAGGGTCTGAAGTGTGCCCGGCCTGCAGGAGAGTGAGCGTCATCTCTGGCTGGATATATGCTGGGAATGGAAGGGTCTGAAGTGTGCCCGGCCTGCAGGAGAGTGAGCGTCAACTCTGGCTGGGAATGGTAGGGTCTGAAGTGTGCCCGACCTGCAGGAGAGTGAGCGTCAACTCTGGCTGGGTATATGCTGGGAATGGTAGGGTCTGAAGTGTGCCCGACCTGCAGGAGAGTGAGCGTCAACTCTGGCTGGGTATATGCTGGGAATGGTAGGGTCTGAAGTGTGCCCGACCTGCAGGAGAGTGAGCGTCAACTCTGGCTGGGTATATGCTGGGAATGGTAGGGTCTGAAGTGTGCCCGACTTGCAGGAGAGTGAGCGTCAACTCTGGCTGGGTATATGCTGGGAATGGTAGGGTCTGAAGTGTGCCCGACCTGCAGGAGAGTGAGCGTCAACTCTGGCTGGGTATATGCTGGGAATGGTAGGGTCTGAAGTGTGCCCGACCTGCAGGAGAGTGAGCGTCAACTCTGGCTGGGTATATGCTGGGAATGGTAGGGTCTGAAGTGTGCCCGACCTGCAGGAGAGTGAGCGTCAACTCTGGCTGGGTATATGCTGGGAATGGTAGGGTCTGAAGTGTGCCCGGCCTGCAGGAGATTGAGCGTCAACTCTGGCTGGGTATATGCTGGGAATGGTAGGGTCTGAAGTGTGCCCGACCTGCAGGAGAGTGAGCGTCAACTCTGGCTGGGTATATGCTGGGAATGGTAGGGTCTGAAGTGTGCCCGGCCTGCAGGAGAGTGAGCGTCAACTCTGGCTGGGTATATGCTGGGAATGGTAGGGTCTGAAGTGTGCCCGGCCTGCAGGAGAGTGAGCGTCAACTCTGGCTGGGTATATGCTGGGAATGGTAGGGTCTGAAGTGTGCCCTGCCTGCAGGAGAGTGAGCGTCAACTCTAGCTGGGTATATGCTGGGAATGGTAGGGTCTGAAGTGTGCCCGGCCTGCAGGAGAGTGAGCGTCAACTCTGGCTGGGTATATGCTGGGAATGGTAGGGTCTGAAGTGTGCCCGGCCTGCAGGAGAGTGAGCGTCAACTCTGGCTGGGTATATGCTGGGAATGGTAGGGTCTGAAGTGTGCCCGGCCTGCAGGAGAGTGAGCGTCAGCTCTGGCTGGGTATAAGCTGGGTATGGGAGGGTCTGAGGTGTGCCCGGCCTGCAGGAGAGTGAGTACCAACTCTGGCTGGGTATACGCTGGGAGTGAGAGGGTGCAGGAGAGTGAGTACCAACTCTGGCTGGGTATATGCTGGGAATGAAAGGGTGCAGGAGAGTGAGTACCAACTCTGGCTGGGTATATGCTGGGAATGAGAGGGTGCTGGAGAGTGAGTACCAACACTGGCTGGGTATGGGAGGGTCTGAGGTGTGCCCGGCCTGCAGGAGAGGGAGTACCAACACTGGCTGGGAGTGAGAGGGTGCAGGAGAGTGAGTACCAATACTGGCTGGGTGTACGCTGGGAGTGAGAGAGTGCAGGAGAGTGAGTACCAACACTGGCTGGGTATATGCTTGGAATGAGAGGGTGCAGGAGAGTGAGTACCAACTCTGGCTGGGAATGGTAGGGTCTGAGGTGTGCGCGGCCTGCAGGAGAGTGAGTACCAACTCTGGCTGGGAATGGGAGGGTCCGAGGTGTGCCCGGCCTGCAGGAGAGTGAGTACCAACTCTGGCTGGGTATATGCTGGGAATGGGAGGGTCTGAAGGGTGCCCCGCCTGCAGGAGAGTGTACCAACACTGGCTGTGTATATGCTGGAAATGAGAGGGTGCAGGAGACTTGAGTACCAGCCTGGCTGGGTATAGGCTGGTAATGGGAGGGTCCAAGGAGTGCTCGCCCTGCGGGAGAGTGAGTTCCGGCACTGGCTGGGTATTGGAGGGTCTGAGGTGTGCCCGGCCTGCAGGAGAGTGATCGCCAACTCTGACTGGGTATATGCTGGGAATGAGAGGGTCTGAAGGGTGCCCCGCCTGCAGGAGAGTGTACCAACACTGGCTGTGTATATGCTGGAAATGAGAGGGTGCAGGAGACTTGAGTACCAGCCTGGCTGGGTATAGGCTGGTAATGGGAGGGTCCAAGGAGTGCTCGCCCTGCGGGAGAGTGAGTTCCGGCACTGGCTGGGTATTGGAGGGTCTGCGGTGTGCCTGGCTTGCAGGAGAGTGAGTACCAACACTGGCTGGGTATGGGCGGGTCTGAGGTGTGCCCGGCCTGCAGGAGAGTGAGCGCCAACTCTGACTGGGTATATGCTGGGAATGAGAGGGTGTAGGAGAGTGAGTACCAACTCTGGCTGGGAATGAGAGGGTGCAGGAGAGTATGTACCAACTCTGGCTGGGACTGAGAGGGTGCAGGAGACTTGAGTACCAGCACTGGCTGGGTATAGGCTGGGAATGGGAGGGTCCAAGGAGTGCCCGTCCTGCGGGAGAGTGAGTGCCGGCACTGGCTGGGTATATGCTGGGAATGAGAGGGTGCAGGAGAGCGAGTACCAACACTGGCTGGGTATATGCTGGGAATGGTAGGGTCTGAAGTGTGCCCTGCCTGCAGGACAGTGAGCGCCAACACTGGCTGGGTATATGTTGGGAATGAGAGGGTGCAGGAGAGTGAGTACCAACTCTGGCTGTGAATGGGAGGGTCTGAGGTGTGCCCGGCCTGCAGGAGAGTGAGTACCAACTCTGGCTGGGTATAAGCTGGGAATGGGAGGGTCTAAGGTGTGTCTCACCTGCAGGAGAGTGAGTACCAACACTGGCTGGGTATGGGAGGGTCTGAGGTGTGCCCGGCCTGCAGGAGAGTGAGTACCAACTTTGGCGGTGTATGGGAGGGTATGAGGTGTGGCCGGCCTGCAGGAGAGTGAGTACCAACTCTGGCTGGGTATATGCTGGGAATGGTATGGTCTGAAGTGTGCCCGACCTGCAGCAGAGTGAGCGTCAACTCTGGCTGGGTATATGCTGGGAATGGAAGGGTCTGAAGTGTGCCCGGCCTGCAGGAGAGTGAGCTTCAACTCTGGCTTGGTATATGCTGGGAATGGTAGGGCCTGAAGTGTGCCCGACCTGCAGGAGAGTGAGCGTCAACTCTGGCTGGGTATATGCTGGGAATGGTAGGGTCTGAAGTGTGCCCGGCCTGCAGGAGAGTGAGCGTCAACTCTGGCTGGGTATATGCTGGGAATGGAAGGGTCTGAAGTGTGCCCGGCCTGCAGGAGAGTGAGCGTCAACTCTGGCTGGGTATATGCTGGGAATGGTAGGGTCTGGAGTGTGCTCGGCCTGCAGGAGAGTGAGTTGAGCATTTCCTTGCATCTATTGCTACCTCCACACACGCACCCCTACTTACACAATCACGTTTCTCCTAACTGAACCCCATCTTTTCTGTTCCTTTCTTATTCCTCCCCATTTTATGGTTTATATTTGGTTATAGTATTAAGCAGTATGGTCACTGAAATAATATAATATAAAAGGGTGTGTGTGCCAGTATTTTGATGGGATGAGATTTTGTGTATGTCTGTTGTACCTGGCTGGGAAGGTGCAGAGTAGATGTGATTGTGGTTAGAGGTGCACAGTTAGTTATACTTTCCGGTGCGTTGTAGAGGAGTATGTACAGAGAAGATCTAATCTATTGATTCTATCTTTAGATCATAAAATGATATCGAAATAAACTTACCAAAATACAATTCTGGTTGTTTAACATGTTTTTAGGATTTGCAGGTATTGAATTTGTGGACTGCACCTATGGACTTTTAGTACCATAAAGTATCTTTAGGAGCATTTGCTCTGATGTTAGTACTATGGATATGTAATCGGTTGCCAGTGCAATTATTATATTTTTATGGAATATTTGGGATAGTACTGTGATATTAAGTGCAATTTTGAACTGGGCAGTAAGTGATGTTACATGAGTGGTGACATTGTTTGTTCAGGTGCTGTGAAGGGTGTTCCTAGCGCTGGCAGAAGGAACACAATGAGCACAGAAATGAAGAGCCAAGTGCTCAAAATTGACAGTGTTAGATTGAACGTGTGGTTCACATTTTTAATTGAATGTATGTGTTCTATGCTGTTTCTGGTAAGTGCAGAGTAAATGTTATGAGTTAATAGTGAGCAGTGGTGCCAGAATGATAGTGAACGGAGCAGAAAGCAGTCTTAGCAGTGTGTGCTATTCAAATATGATACTGAGGTAAAGTACACAGAGATATCTTAATGGAATCCACCGATTTGTCAACATTATTGAGGTTTTGCAGGATTTGTTGACACCTTTCAGTATGGTAAATGTGATTTCTGATGTTTGTTAATCTGCTTAGATTCACATGCTGTGCATAGGTCCGACATCCAGTGGTCACTGCGGAGTATTGCATTTTGTTTTTCGTAGTCGAAAAGGGGACATCGACAAGGCGTGTCTGAAACACTATCCCTATAGTGACGTGCGTTGTACCCACAATCCCTCACGCGTCGAGGTCCCTCAGATTGTTTTTTTCCGCCCAGCTTCTGGTCCCCTTACGCGGAGCTCCTAGAGAGACATTGCAAAATACTTATTTATACTTATTATATTGTTAAAGATCCCTCCCCTCGACGTTAGCTGTTAAGCTGTTTCTCCGCCGAGCAAGTTTTCGACAGAGGGGAAGAGACGGAGGAGATCCTTCGGCGCTGCCGAACACGTGGCCTGGCCTCGCCGGCCAACATACATTAGGGAGAGTGGGGGTTCGAACTTTTATCTTCTCTTTGAGAATGTCTTTCTTTCTCCCCTATCTTTCCCTTGGGGTTGTTATCACCAGTTATTATTGCCTCAGCTATGGAGAGGACACCTTTTAAGTTTTGCCCACGCTGTAGGGGCAAATACACTTGGAAGGATAAGCACAAGCTCTGTAATCGTTGCTTGCCCCTCGATCATAAGGAGGACAGCTGCGCGGCCTGTAAGCTCTTGAAACCAAGAACTCTTAAAGAACGAAAAGTTAAGAGGTGGGCGGACTACGCTATGTCGAAGTCAGTTTCCTCACCCGCCGCCGCTGTTACAGAAAGTGACGAGGAGGGTGATAACTCAACGTCCGTTACAGAAGTCATTAACACCCAGAAGGAGCGCTCGCGCTCCTCGACGTCCGTCCCCGGCCCCGACGGGCTCGGCTCACGCCCTGCTTATGGGGATGAACACCCCGCCGACAAGGACGCACATAGACCCCATAGGCCTAAGCACACAACCCACGGCTCTTCTTCGTCGAAGACGAAGGATCCATCAGCGCCGAAGGGGACGCAGGGCACTCCGGTGTCTACCTCAGACCGTAAGGGTCTCAAGCCCCACCCGCAAATGCAGCCGCGACCAGCGATTGGGCTTTCATCAAACACGGGCGCTACCTCAAATTCATCCGACGTAACGCTCCATAGAGCGGCCGTCGAGGAACAAGGCGTAACGCAGGCAACGTCGACACCAGAGCCCTCTACTGACAAACTCGTTGTCGAGAGCCTGGCGAGAATTGTTTCCGAAGACAAACGTAAGCGGACGACGAAACAAACGTCGAATACCGCACAAAAAGCTATAGAAACGCCTAAAAAGCACAAGAGTAGCCAGGAACTGCCCCCTTCATCTAAGGGCACTTCTGAACTACCTGAGGGCTTTTCTGAGGGCGACGGAAACCTTTCTTCGATGTTGTGGGAGCGTTTTTAAGCGTTTTGAAGGTGAAAACACTGATTTCCCCCCTCTAGACTATTCAGGGGTCCCCCATGAGACCCTTGAAAGACTCCATTCTTGTATGGAGAAAATGGAAAGGTTTTTGGGAAGCCAAAACTCACCCACACACAAAAGACCAAGAGAATGGCCCCAGGATGACCGTAGGGTCAAGATTCCTAGGCTGTTTCCCCCTTCTACAGACGTATATGACCTCACTGAAGAGGAGCAATACCTCCAGGAAGATGAGTGTTTGGGTGGAGAAGAAGAACATGAGGAAGAGGGGTTTGAAGAAGATCCTTACACTAGTGCAGGAGCTTTTGAAGAAGATACAGCTACCTCGCAGCCCTGGCAATCCCCATCAGTGCAGCCTTGGCAATCTCCATCAGTGCACTCAGACCCTGATGTCTTTCACCCTTCTCCTCCCAAGGATTCACCTATTGGAAACACCTCTCCCATAGATGACCAACCTTCACTTAATGCACTATTGCGCAAGGCAGCAGCGCATTTTGAAATAGACACAGGGGAAACTCTTCCTGACATAGACTTTGTAGAGAAGGTTATTAAAGAAAAAGCCCGTTAGTCAGTCTATTCCGCTCCTGGCTTCTATAAAGAGAAGAATAACTCCTTCCCTTTCCAATCCTGCCTTAGTCAGAGGGGTCAACCCTCGGATAGAAAAGCTCTTCAGCCCTTCGTCCTCTGACCCTTTGTACATCAGAGGACATTCTATTTCGGACTCCCTCGTAGTTACTAATACAAGAAAAAGAGCGGGGGTACCACTATCCACTAGTGAGGCACCACCTGACAAAGAGGGCAAGAAGCTCTATGCACTTGGGAAGAGAATCACGACCTCCGCCGCCTTCTCAACTAGGATTGCAAATAACAATTCCCTACTAGCTAGCTACGCAGATGCACAGTGGAGCAAGCTGCGCAGCGAAGCAGAGGACGCACCAGAACCCCTGCGTTCACGCCTGTTAGCTATAATCTCAGAGGGAACTCTTGTAAACCAGGGCATCGTAAAGAACTCCTTAGATGCCGCAGAGACGGCTGGCCGTTCCCTGGTTCAGGGAATACTTCTCAAACGCCATGTCTGGCTGCGCAATTCGGGATTTAAGCCGGAAACCCAGGCTTCCCTGATAAATAAGCCCATAGAACAAACACATCTGTTTGGGAAAGCAGTTGATGAGGCCCTAGAACAGGCGAAGAAAGAGTTTGATACCATCAAGACTCTTGACCAAATTTCTAGGCCCCCTAACGGACGCGGCTATGGCAATAGACGCTCCTTTCGTGGCCAACGCCAGCAGCAAAACCAACAGCAATTTTACCCTGCTACCAACTGGCCCTCTAACCAGGGTAACAACACCCAGTTCAGTCAAAGAGGCCAACGCCGTGGCAAGGGAAGAGGTCGCGGCTCCAGCCCCAAAGGTTCCACGCCCAATACCAACAAATGACCCGAAGATTCGGGTCCCCTCCCATGCATCGCCGGTCGGGGGCCGGCTAACCTCGTTCCTATCAGCATGGGAGGGAATATCATCAGACCGCTGGGTTTTATCCACCATAGCCCACGGATACTGCATCGAATTCAACGGTTCTCCGAAGTACAGACCCCCACGGAACCGACGCATGACACCGGAACACCTCACCATTCTTCTTCAAGAAGTAGAAGAGCTACTGAAAAAAGAAGCTATAGAGGCTGTCCCCCTATCTCAGGTAACAGAAGGTATTTATTCAGTGTACTTCCTTGTACCCAAAAAGGACTTAACCATGCGCCCTGTATTAGATCTGCGCCCAGTGAACAAGTTTGTCAAACCCCAAAAGTTTCGTATGGTGACCTTGCAGGAAGTAATCCCACTGTTATCACAAGGGGATTACATGACAACACTAGACATGAAAGATGCATACTTTCATATTTTAATGTTGCCAGCGCACAGAAAATACCTCAGGTTCAAGATAGAGAACAAACACTAACAGTTCAGAGTACTACCCTTCGGGATAGCATCTGCACCAAGGGTATTCACGAAAGTACTGGCAGTGGCAGCGGCCCACCTGCGCAGGTTATCCATCCCGGTATACCCTTACCTCGACGACTGGCTCATAACAGGGGATTCTTACGAAACATGCTTCTCCAATACCCAAAAGACCGTAGACCTTTTGTCCCAACTGGGCTTCTCCATCAACGAAAAGAAGTCCAGCTTAGACCCCAGCCAAATCAAACAATTCCTAGGGGCTCTAATTCGAACAAAGGACGGCCTCGTCTTCCCCTCCAACGAGAGGGTCCAAAACATACTGTTTCAGATCCCCCATTATGTGGCAGGTCGAGAGGTGACGGTACGCAAAGCAATGCGCTTGCTAGGGATGATGGCTCATGTATTTATTTGGTACCTCACCGCGCCTGCGCATGCGCCCAATGCAAGAGTGGCTCGACAGCCAGTGGTGTCAGGCCAGCGGACAATGGGACGATCTAGTGGTGATCTCGCAGGCCTTGGTTCTCTCGCTACGGTGGTGGACAAAACAAAACCTGTTATTAGGGAAAACTTTTGCCACACCCGCAGTGGAAGCCACTCTAACCACAGACGCATCCCTCACAGGATGGGGGGGGCTCACCTATCCCATCAGACTGCTCACGGAGCATGGACTCCGAGCTTAGCATCCAAGCATATAAACCTGCTGGAACTACTAGCGGTGTTCAAAGCACTGAAAGCCTTTCAGGAACACCTACAAGGAAAGACAGTGATGGTCCTCACAAGTCGGTTCTCAAACACAACATGTTCCTACTATCACAACATGTACCAGGGGAACTCAATCTGCTAGCAGACAAACTCAGCAGAGACTTCCCCCTGCCCGAAGAGTACGAATGGCAATTGCACGAAGACATTGTCTTAGACGTCTTCACGCAATGGGGATTCCCGGAAATAGACCTGTTCGCAACTATGGAGAACTCACAATGACAAAGTTACGCCTCCAGGTACCCCCAGAACCAGTCCAAGGGGAACGGTCTGTCGATTCAATGGTCAGGGAAATTTGTTTACGCCTTTCCCCCGACTCCCCTTCTCAACAAAGTGGTGCACAAGATGCACCAGGAGAAGGTTACCATGATACTAGTGGCCCCAATGTGGGCCCGGCAGCCATGGTTCGCTCACTTGATGGAGATGTCCCTATCTCCCCCAGTGAAACTTCCCTGCCCCTATCCCGGGAGGATAGCTCAGCGGCAGCGTGCGCGTCTTGGAAGCAAGACGACACGAAGCAACAACAGGTTCGATCCCCGGGTCCGCGCTTAGAAACCTCTGGGTGTTTAAGCGCGTTATAAATACGTAACTAAGACAAAAAAAAAAAATACGTAACTAAGAAAAACAAACAATTCCTGTAACAGCGCCTCGATGCCTTCGGGCTGTGTGAGCGCTTTATAAATGTAAAATAAAATAATAAAAAATATGCTGTCACAGGACAAGGGCAGGACATTGCATCCATGCCCTCAGACCATGAACTTAGCAGCCTGGCTCCTGAGATCATAGAATTTGGACATTTACAACTCCCGCAGAGATGTATGGACATCCTCAGGGAAGCCAGAAAACCTAATACTCGCCACTGCTATTCTAGCAAGTGGAAAAGATTTGTCATCTGGTGTAAAGGTAAGAGCATCAACCCAGTTGACTGCTCTCCCACTAACATTGTTCTGTACTTGACCCATTTACTGGATTCAGGTCTAGTGTTCACTTCCATTAAAGTCCACCTAGCGGCACTTTCTGCATATACCACTTCCCAACTTAAAGTGTCGTGGTGGAAGATACCAGTTATCAAGGCCTTCATGGAGGGGGTAAAGGGAATACACCCTCCGATAGCTGACCCAGCTCCCAGATGGGACTTAAATGTGGTACTTTCTAGACTCATGGGCCCTGCTTTCGAACCCATGCACAAGGCAACTCTTAAAGACCTCACTCTTAAGACTGCTTTCCTAATAGCTATCACCTCCATTAGGAGAGTAAGTGAACTACAGGCTCTTTCTGTACTAGACCCCTTCGTAACAGTTCACAAGGATAAGGTGGTTTTACGCACACACCCAAGGTTTGCACCAAAATTCATCTAGAAATTTCATGTAAACCAGTCAATAGAACTACCAACGTTCTTTCAAAACCCTTCCAGCTTGGGAGAAAAAAGTCTGCATACACTAGATGTATGCAGAGCTGTCATGTTCTACATGGAAAGAACCAGACCACTGAGAAAGACTAATCAGTTCTTTGTCTCTGTGGCAGCAGGAAGAGAAGGAGATGCAGTTTCAAAGTCCACTATATCTAGATGGATTGTTCAATGCAGCACTCTCTGTTTCTCTCTTGCTAAGAGAGAACTACCCTTCAAGCCAAGAGCACATTCCACTCGAGGCACTGGGTCTTCCATAGCGTTCATTGCAAATGTTACCCTTGAGTCCATCTGCAACGCGGCTACCTGGAGTTCTGTGCACACCTTTACAAAACACTACTGTCTAGATGCACACTCTAGATCTGACTCCCAGGTGGGACAGGCAGTATTAAGACATCTTTTCTCTACTGTTCCTTCTCATAACCCACCGCCAACTCCGGGTACTGCTCGCTAGTCTATGCACAGCATGTGATTCTAAGCAGATTAACAAACATCAGAAGACAATGCATTACTTACCGTAAAAGCATTTCTGATGGTTGTATCTGCTTAGATTCACATGCGCCCACCCTTCCTCCCCGCTCGGATGGAAGGAACATAGACTTCCTTTTATATCTCTCTTTTCTGTACTCACTCACGTCTAGAAGGCTCCCTCAGGGCAGAAAAATACAAACAGAGGGTCCTCGACGCGTGAAGGATTGTGGGTACAACGCACGTCACTATAGGGATAGTGTTTCAGACACGCCTTGTCGACGTCCCCTTTTCGACTACGAAAAACAAAATGCAATACTCCGCAGTGACCACTGGATGTCGGACCTATGCACAGCATGTGAATCTAAGCAGATACAACCATCAGAAATGCTTTTACGGCAAGTAATGCATTGTCATATTAAGATATGAAATGTATGTACAACAGACAGTTATTATAGTGTGATACAGGATTGTAAGGATCTGCATGATCATTAATGCTACGCGCTGTGGAGTTATAGGCCCATTTACATCTATGCACCAAATCCAGGATGTTATAATATAATGAACTGAAATAGTACTGCTAATGAGTAATTAAATGCAGCGCATAACATGAAATGACACCTAGTTGGGTTGTATGGTGAATGTTTTCTGATGGGAGGAGTAATTAATGCATGATAGGATTACCAACCTATGTGTAAATGGTGAATGCATATTTTGTTTCATGTTTCCATAAGTTTGGGATTTTTCACACAGATCTACTGGTGTATTGAGATGAAGTGATCTAGTACATTTGAGGAATACAGAATTACGTTGCACACTGTCCGCACTAACTGTGCTTATGGAATGTGTTTATAGTGTATGGTGAGTGCATGGTTAGTCCTGATGGAATTTATGATGCCCAAATGAATATTGGATGCCCGGATGAAATTCATGATACCCAGATACTTTTTGGATGCCCGGATGAAATATATAATGTCCAGATACATTTTGGATGGCTTTATGACTTTTATGTTATATGCATGAGGTGGATGTGGTGTACATGAGTAGTGCACTGCATGTTTGAAGTGCAAGGTGCCATGAAGATGAAGTTGAAGCCCAGCTGAAGTTATACTGTTCATTATTTGATAACTCGGTTTGACATGATGCGGGTGCTATGTTTAGTACGAATTATATACATTCAACCAGTACATGTTTGGCCATTTGGTTGTTGGAAGTTGAACCCTTTCAGTGTTTTGTTAAGATCTTCCACCTGGACGGTGAGCCTGATCAGCTTTCTGTCGCTGTGACTTCTTTCACGTGCTGTTCCTATTTCAGCTGCGTCGTTTGCATGTGTTCTTTGTTATGTATGTGTCTTTGCTTTCTTTTTCTACCTTTCAGTGGTTTCTTGGAGGCAGTAGGAGTTTGTGGACTGTACAAATGGACAGTGCAAGTGACAGGATTTCTCTGGAGAGAATGGTGGTGTGTATGTGTCATGGATGTTATGATGTATATTGATGGTGTATCTGGATGTTAGTTGAGTTATCTGGTTGGTTGCGTGTGTACGCGTTTGTGCTGTGGGCGTAGCAGGTCCGAGTCTCTGTGTGACAGATGGAGTGGAAGGAGTATATGCTGTGTTGGTTGTTGAGTGTGGTCACAATTGGTATGTGCTTGCAGGTGGTTGCTGTAAGACTCAGAAGTGGCAGTCCAGGGTAGGTGGTGTAAAAGTGTTCTAAGTTGGTGCAGGATGTTATATACGAGATTGTGGAATACGCTGTGAGTGTTGGTGATATGAGTATGGTTTTCTGGTAGGTTGAAATGGGTGTCGAATTTTGGTTGTTTCAGTGAATCTTGTGGTGTGTTTTCTTTGAAAGGAGAGAAGATGTGTAGTATCTGCTTGCATGGTGTGTCACCAATGCAGGCAGTGGAATGGTATGATGTCAACTGAAACCTTATGGGCCATCGGGGTTCCGCGATTGTCAGTTGTGACTTCAGGATGGGAGAACTGATCTGAGAGGATGATTACTACCTGACTCCTGCCTCCCTTCGCCCAGCTAGCCCTGTAACTTAAATATAGCCAACTTACTTTTATATATATATATATGTATGTTCCTTCAAGAAGGGGGTGATCCAGCCTCTGAACCCACCAAATTAGATCTGGGTGAATTGGATATCAACATGGATTGGTACAAAACTACCAAGCTGAAAACCAAATCGGAATTTGTACCACCGGTTATAACAGGAGGTTCAATATAGACAGCTCAAAGTCTGGTGATAGAAGATCTGAAAAAAATGAGACTCAAGGAGGTGAAAAATTATAAACCCAATATAGGAATGAATACACGAAAGCCCTGAAAGAACTGAACCTCCTGCCTAATTGTATCATCAAGGCGTCAGATAAAGGCCGTAACATTGTACTTATGACTAGAGATCAATATGTGCATGGGGCCAATAGGCAACTCAACGATAAAACTTGCTACGAAAAACTAACTGAAAGTCCAATGAAGGATTTGGAATTCAAAGTACAGAACTTCCTTAGCAAATGGTCAGAAGAAGGAATGCTGGAAGATAATGACATCACATTTCTCTACAAATCCCATATTTCCTTCCCAAAATACATAAGAGTATTTCTAAGCCTCCAGGTAGACCCATCGTCACACTCACAGGGTCACTGTTAGAGAATATGTCTAAATACATCGACAAATCTGTTTCCTTTCGTTCTAACATTACCCTTATATTTGAGAGATACGAAAGATTTTTTTGTCCAAGATCAATGAACTACCTTGTGATGCAGATTTCTTACTGGCCACAATGGATGTGGTTTCCCTATACACATCCATCACACACGAACAAGGAATGATGGCCTGTACTTATTATCTGAATACTAGGTCCTTAAATTACACTAAACACTCGGAAATGATCATGGCTATGATTCACCTGTGTTTGACCAATGTATTTCTATTCAATCAAAAGTACTATCGACAGAAACAAGGTACCGCGATGGGTACGACCTTTGCTGCTTCATATGCAAACCTGACAATGGGTTACTGGGAGAAATATGAGGCTTGGAAAGAAGGCAACGAAAGGTTCACAAACAAAGTGATCATGTGGCAATGCTACATTGATGATCTATTCATCATTTGGAAGGGCACTTCTAAGGAATGGATGGACATTGTGGAACAGCTAAATATCAATGAATTTAACCTTAAATTCACTGAGACCCATAGTCCCAAAGAAGTCGTTTTTTTGTTTGTCACGGTCCAAATAGAAAATGGGAAGATCAAAACTAAAATGTTTTGGAAACCAACGGGAGTAAATGCCCCATTACATGCCAACAGTGCCCACTGCCAAAATTTAATTTGGAGTATTCCATACGGCGAGTTCGATCATCTTCGGAGGAATTGCTCTGAACTCAGTTCCTATGACGGAGAAAGCAAAATTACAGCATGGGGTTTTAAAAAATGTTACCCCAAACAAATCAGAGAGCCTATCTCAAGGCACGTCAATGTGAGGGGTCCACATTACTATTGGATCGCACCAATAGGATATTGAGCACAGACAAAGAAGCAACAACTCGTCTGATTTTGACGTATGGACAAGCGGCCAAATACATCAAAGGCATTATACGTAAACATTGGAATACATTGGTAGTAGACACAGATATGAGACGAACATTGGGTGAGCATCCCAATTTTTCTTTCCGGAAGTGCCAATCCATTAAAGATAAATTAGTGAGTAGCTTTATGCCACCTGACACCACTCCCCATCAGCCAACATGGTTGAATTGCAGGAAGAATGGTTTTTATAAATGCAGAAAATGCAAGATATGTAAATATGCGGAGGAGTGCAGTACATATTCACATCCTATACTCAAGAGAACCATTTCTATTATGGACATAATTACTTGTGACTCAGAGTATATTGTATATGCACTTAAATGCACTTGTAACAAATGGTACATAGGGAGTACCAAGTGCAAACTAAAGATACGCATACAACAACATATCAGAGCGATCAAAAATCAAGACTATGCATACCCAATAGCAAAACACTTTTGGGAGAAACATTAAGGGAAGTTATGTGACTTTTCGTTTATTGGGTTACAGCAAGTTAACATTGGACCCAGCGGAGGAGACAGAGAAAAGCTGAGTCAACGGGAAACGAGATGCATTATCGATTTTGAGAGCAAGTTCCCATTGGGACACAACATTGATGAGGAACTTTATTCTTAGGCGAATAAAACACAAGGGTATCTTATCGCCTCCGCAATATACTGTGAAAATTAGAACAATGGTTGTTCATTGATGATCTGTTTTACCTTTTCCCTTCTTATTCTCATATTTAATGAGGGTTTTATCACTCCCTTTGATGGACATCGATTGGGAGGTTGTTTTTATGTAATTTTCGGACACTGGTTACCTAACACCTATATACAACTACTTGCCTCTTTCCGGGGCCCCCTCCCCCCCACCCACCCGCCCGCCCTAGGTGAAATAATGGTTAAAGCTAACAGCACAATATCATCTTTGCTCTTGGTAAAGTAATGCTGCTAGTGGTCCTTTCGAGTCATCATGCACTCTGTACAAGATTAAAGAAACGCCCACTGAACAGATGGTAGGGTCCTGTACTATGTTATCGATGAGATATGATGCATTAAACAAGGTTGCTCGCCATCAATTTGTTAACAAGCACTAGTTACTTTATGGTATCTTGATACATATTTTCTCGATTATCTATAATTCCAGTGAATCCCGTTGCAGTGCCATGGGAGATATATATATCGAATGCACTATGCATTTGATAGTATGGACCGAACCTAACACATATATGTGGCAAAGTTATAAATCTTTCAGATGAGACACACTAGCATTCCTCTGCAGTTCAGGACGCTGTAACTTTATATAACGATTGGGATATTTAATTGGTTGGAGTTCCAATTATGTACATGCAGCATCCGATGGCATTGAAATGTCAGTAAAACGGGAACTATTTTTTATATAAACATTGGGTATATGCACATATCTGAATGGGTGAGCCTTTAGTCTGTTATCCTGTTTAGCTCAAATGTCATGCTTTGTAATGAAACCACTCCAAAATGGCGGGCGGTCTGGGGAGGCAAGAATATTGCACTGTGTAAACGATTGTAGTCCTACTTCTATTCTGACTACTATTCAGAGGGTGAAAGGTTTAAATATGGTGTCTGTTTGGGCTGTAATTCATGTGACCAAGCTACAAGTCGTAGTGAAACGTGTCATCGTCGTGGGATTTTCCTTTTTGGCTTGGTGAGGGCTGGAGGTTTTCACACGGACTTTTAACATTTGTAAAATAATAAAGAAGAATCTTTTAATTCGAACCTGGCTGCAGTAAGTTTTGTGAGAACGTAAGGATTGACTTTTATGTTGGCACACAACTCCGGGAGTGCGGCTCAAGACTGCACCGTGAAGGCGGTGCAGAGGATTGTGGATATATATATATAATTTCTGAAGCTTGTGGAATCTGCTTAGATCACATGCTGTGCATAGGCCGACATTTAGTGGAAGCTGCGGAGTATTACAGTTTGTTTTTCGAAACTCGAAAATGGGCATCGACCTAGGGCGTGCCAGTAATACTAGCCCTACTGTGACGTCCACTGTACCCATAATACCTCACGCGTGTAGGACCCTCAGATTGTTTTTTCCGCCATACTTGTCGGAAGCATAGTGCGGAGTTCCCTGGCTTTCAGCCATTTGTGGTTAATTATTTATAAATTTCCTGTTCCTCTTATCCCACGTCGAGACTCCGAAGATCGACGCCGGTACTGAAGAATGAACAGCCGTCGAGACTGCACGACGGACTTTGGGCCTTGGAAGGCCTCTGGCCTCGGCCCGGGCCTTGGAAGGCCTCTGGCCTCGGCCCGGGCCTTGGAAGGCCTCTGGCCTCGGCCCGGGCCTTGGAAGGCCTCTGGCCTCGGCCCGGGCCTTGGAAGGCCTCTGGCCTCAGCCTGCAAGTAGGGAGAGTGGGGGGTGGACATACTCACTCATCTGTTTCCTACATACACTCGCCCACTGCCATATAATAACAAATGGAGAGTACTCCATTTAAATTCTGCCCCAAGTGCAACCGTAAGTTCCCTTGGGTAGATAAGCATAACACCTGTAATCTCTATTTGCCGAAGGGACCACCCCCGAAGCCAATTGCAGAGCGTGTAAGCTCTTTAAAGCTAAAACTCTTAAGGACCGCTCCACCAAACGTTGGGCCCATTACGCCAGGCAACTCGAGGCCATGGACGCTGTGGGTCCCTTCAGTGATGGCAGCAACGCTGCCGTTTTGGAAGGCGAGGGCACTAGAGTGTCGGTAGACACCCAAGCGCGAGCCCCCGGCCTCGGAGGACTGTCTGGCGGGGTAGTTATTGGGACCACACCCGACGGCATGAGCGCTACCCATACACCTACATCTAAACACACTAACCCCTCCCGAGACTCGACACATGTGACAAGCGATCGGAAGAAAAAGGCACATATATAGCAGTCTGCAGAATCCGTGTCGTCTGGGCGTTCCAGGCCTCGATCGCCTCACGACACACAGTAAATGTCTACGATTGCTAAGGGTGCCACGCTTCCTAAAGTCAGAGGTTTGGTCGTCAGAAGATTAAACCGACCTCCACCCCCAAGCAGCACGTTAAAAGTCGACTCCAGCAGTTCGTGCTATGTCTGCCTCCGAGTCTCGACATCCCCCCTCTAAATCCTTAGACCCAATGGAACCCACCTCAGAATCTCGACGCCAGGCGTCAAAAGATTCAGGGAAGTCCAAAGAGTCAGGGAAACATGCCTCCACACATGGAAAAGGGGACAAACCACACAAAGAACTGTCTGCACACCAGGTCCAGAAAGACAAACCTAGATCTTCTGAAAAGACCAAGACCCCCTGACCATGTCACTAGGCCTAGGGTTGTCCCTCCCACTCCAGAGGATATGGGAATGGAAGATGAACCTCATCAAGAGGTGATCGTTCCCAGTTCTAAGGAATGGAGCGCTGAATACATCGACAGGGTGATGAGGCGAATGTCTTTTATGGCAAATTTTTATGAGAAAAATCCTGATTACTTTCTGAGCTATCAGAATACCCCTTTTACCTCTACTCCTTCCGGATCCAAAGACCCTCAGCCTCCTAGTAAGAGACCTCGTACTGAGACTCAAGTTCAGGGCTTGATTTCGGACCCACTCACTATTCAACCTTCCCATCAGTATGCTGAAGATCCAGACATTCAAATACTGGACGACCAGGCAGGGGTTGAATATTATGGGGCAATGCAGACCAGGATGATGAGGAGGAGGAAGACGAGGCAGAGGGCTATAGTCTTGACTCCCCTATTCCCAAGGACCCACCGGTGAATGACTCACCTGTGGAAAATCAGCCATTACTAAATGAGGTCTTAGCTAAAGCTGCACAGCACTTTCAGGTAAACACTCAAGGGGCTCAAGAGGAGAGGGACTTTGCAGAGCAAATTATGGGGGATGTGAAATCCGTTGCCCAAGTCATACCAATTCTGAAGTCCATTCAATGCAGAATTGATCCCTCCCTCCTCACCCCTAACCTTACCCGGGCAGTCAAACCAAGAATAGAAAAACTATTCAGGGCCGCCCCCTCTGACCCACTTTATATAAGGGGTCACCTTAAACCCAACTCTTTGGTGGTCACAACTACCAGAAAGAGGGCGGGTACACCTCTAGCATCCTCCGAAGCTCCCCCAGACAAGGAGAGCAAGAAGATATATGGCCTAGGAAGGAAAGTGGCTTCCACCTCTGCTTACCAGGCAAGAATTGCTAATACTACCACTCTGCTGGCAAGTTACAATTGTCACCAATGGGAGCAGGTAGCTGCCCTCATTGCCTCTGCACTTGAACCTCTGAAGGGCCAGTTGGCCCAGACTGCGTCAGAAGGGATATCGGTGTCCGGATGTATTCTCAAGGCGACCTTTGACGCAGCAGACCATGCAGGCCGGCTCATCGCAGAGAGCACAGTCCTCAAGAGACACGCTTGGCTAAGGCAGTCAGGGTTCAAACCCAAGACACAAGCCACTCTAATCGACATGCCGGTGGAACCAAATGTCTTATTTGGGAAAGCGGTGGAAGAGGCACTCAAAACAGCAAAAGGTGAATATGAGACCCTTAAGTTCCTTGGACAGCTAACCAATAAACGCACAAACCAACGAGGGAATAATAATGTTTGTCACTCCCGCGGCCAAAATTCCCAAAGGGGGTCCAATTACTCCCAAGGCCAAGGTACATTTTGGGGAAATAACTAACAGGGTGCCCAGAATTTCACCAGAGGTAACAAAAAAGCAGTGGTAGAGGGAGAGGCAGCCCAGGTAGTGGTGGCACGCCTCCCAGCAAACAGTGACACTCCGCTCAGGGTCCCTTCCCATGCATCCCCAGTAGGGGGTTGGGGGTGCATTTCCAGATTCACCCACGCATGGGAGGGGATCAAATTCAGACAGATGGGTGCTGTCCACAGTGTCCATGGGATACTGCATGGAACTGTTGGAACGCCCCCGCGACCATCCTCCAAGACAAAAGATACACTCCTTGGAGCACCAAAGAATCCTCCTCGAGGAGATTGTCATTCTTCTTGCAAAGGGCGCGATAGAACTCGTCCTGGGACACCAGGTAAACCGGATATTTATTCAACTTACTTCCTTGTGCCAAAAAAAGATCTAACAATGCGCCCAGTATTAGACTTACGCCCTGCAAACGAGTATGTCAAGCCTCAGAAATTTCGCATGACTACCCCCCAAGAAGTAATCCCCCCTACTAAAGAAGGGAGATTACATGGCAACGTTGGACATGAAAGATGCCTATTTTCATATTTCCATGTTCCCAGCGCACAGAAGATTCCTGCTCAAGGTGGACAGTCGGCACTACCAGTTCAAGGTGCTGCTCTTCGGTATAGCCTCGGCTCCAAGGGTATTCACCAAAGTACTGACCAAAGTACTGGCGGGAGTGGCGGCGAACCTACGCAGGGAGGCAATCCCAGTGTACCCTTACCTGGACGATTGGCTCATCACTGGGGAGACCACATTAATTTGCAGATCCAACATCCAAACAACGATCGACCTGATCTTCGAATTGGGCTTCTCAATCAACGAGAAAAAATCAAGCCTAGTGCCAAGCACCTCCAAACAGTTCTTAGGAGCTGTCCTAAACACTTAAGGAGTTGGCCTTTCCATCAGAGGAAAGAATTCAGAATCTATTGCTGCAAATTTCTCAATATCAGTCCAGTCGTCAGATAAGGGTTCGCAAAGCGATGTGTTTGCTAGGCATGGTGGCGTCATGTATTTACCTGGTTCCCCATGCGCGCCTGCGCATGCGACCCATGCAAGAATGGTTGGTGAACAGTGGTCTCAGGCAAGTGGTCAGTGGGACGATCTAGTGGTCGTTTCGCCAACACTAGTACAGAGTCTTCGCTGGTGGACAAGGCAGAATCTTTCAAAGTGGAAACCCTTTTATGATCCAGAAATACAGGCTGTAGTCACTACAGACGCGTCCCTCTCAGGATGGGGAGCACACCTCCTTCACCACACAGCTCAGGGTCTGTGGTTTCATACAGTGGCCAAGAATGACATCAACCTTCCAGAGCTTCTGGCAGTCTTCAGAGCGCTTCGAGTGTTCGAACCTGTCAGTGCAGATCCTAACGGACAGCACGACGGCTATGTTTTACATAAACAGGGGGGCAAGCGTTCGCCAAATCTGTCCAAGCTTGCCCAGAAAATGTGGATATGAGCACTCAGACGGAACATTTACCTATCATCTCAACATGTTCCAGATCTGAGCAGAGACCCCCTCCCGGAAGAACACGAATGGTGTCTACACGAAGAAGTCATAGAAGACCTTTTCTCACAGTGGCGTTTCCGCACTATAGACCTATTTACCACAAGCAGAAACAGGCAGTGCCCAGGATTTGCATCCAGGTTCCCCCAGCCAGGCTCCATGGGGAACTCTCTATGGATGAACTGGTTGGGGATGTTTGCCTACGCTTTTCCACCAACCCCGCTCATGAGGAAGGTGGTCAATAAGATGCACAGGGAATCGATGATGCTCATCATAGTTGCTCCCATGAGGGGGAGACAACCGTGGTTCCCGCACCTGCGCGAACTGTCGGTGTGCAAACACATTAGGTTGTGCCAGTACGGGAGTCTGCTCTCCCAGCACGTAGGACAAACGGTGCATCCTCAACCCAGCTCGATGAACTTGGCAGCATGGCTCCTCGAGTCATAGAGTTTGGCCATCTCAATCTACCACAGAGATGCACGGATATCCGAAAAGAATCAAGGAAACCAAACACTAGACACTGTCACTTTGATAAATGGAAGAGATTCGTTATTTGCTGCCAGAATAAACAAATCAACCCAGTTGATTGCACTCCTTCCAATATTGTCACCTACATGCTCCACCTGCTGGACACATGGTTGGTATTTAATTCACTCAAGGTACACCTGGGGGCGCTTTCAGCCTACACCACCACCCATAACAAGGTGTCGTGGTGGAAGGTACCAGTGGTTAAAGCCTTTATGGAAGGGGTAAAGAGACTCCTCCCTCCAATTTCGAACCCACCACCAGGATGGGACCTTAATGTGGTGCTTGCTAAACTCATGCCCCCCCCCTTGAACCCATGCATAAAGCTAGTCTCAAACACCTGACCTATAAAACTGCCTTCTTAGTAGCCATTACATCCGTAAGAAGGGTCAGTGAAATTCAGGCTCTGTCAGTGCAGGAGCCTTTCTTTACTGTTCATAGGGATAAACTGGTTCTATGAACTCGCCCTAGGTTCTCACCTAAGTTAATTTCAAATTTCCATGTTAACCAGTCCATTGAGCTACCGGCCTTCTTCCAAGAACCCGAAAGCTCTGCTGAGGTGAAGAGCGGTCCTCTACTACGTAGACAATACTAGACCGCTACGAAAGACAGATCAACTGTTCGTCTCCGTAGCTACAGGCAGAGAAGGAGATTGCGTCTCTAAAGGTGCCTTCTCCAAATGGATAGTCAAAGGTATCCAGCTGTGTTACTCCCTTTCAGATAAGATTCTGCCTTTTACGCCAAGAGCCCACTCTACAAGAGGCACTGGGGCCACTCTGGCTTTCATTGCAAATGTACCCCTTGACACCATTTGCAAAGCAGCTATTTGGAGCTCTATTCACACTTTTACTCAGCACTACTGCATTGACACTCATTCCAAGACAGATACTCAAGTGGGACAAGCGGGTCTAAGACATTTATTTGCTCATGACCCTTCTCACATCCCACCTCCTAACACTGCTCGCTAATCTATGCACAGCATGTGATCTAAGCAGATTCCACAAGCCTCAGAAGGGATACATTACTCACCGTAATCGTATTTCTGATGCTTGTATCTCCTTAGATTCACATGCGCCCGCCCTTCCTCCCCTTGGAGAGAAGGCGCATGGATGCTTGTAGTCTTATCTTTATATCTGCTTGGATACTCTGTACTCACTCTACTCCTCATGCTACCTCATGTCAGGAAAATACAATCTGAGGGTCCTACATGCGTGAGGGATCATGGGTACAGTGGACGTCACACTAGGGATAGTATTACTGTCACGGCCACGGTCGACATCCATTTTCGAGTTTCGAAAAACAAATTGTAATACTCTGCAGCTTTCACTAGATGTCGGCCTATGCACAGCATGTGAATCTAAGCCGATACTGCAACCTCAATACACAATCATGTTTCTCCTAACTCAACACCATCTTTTCTGTTCCTTTCCTATTCCTCCCCTCCCCATTTTAGTCATTTCCTTTTTTCATCCTCCACAGACTGTGGTATGGTATCACAAGTGGGGGGAACAATGCCCATTTCTGTTCTGCCGCTGTAGGGCTTTAATAGTGAGGATTGGGGCTGTATTAAAGCTTTATTGCATAAACTAGACCTGTGCGTGAATCTATAACGGAGTCTTAACTGCAGAATGAGCCTTACCCAATGAGCAGCTTGTTTCTCTTCCTCAGATGTAAGGTGTTCGAGTTCTTTCGCAGGCATGTGAGGATGGTATCCATGTTGTTCTCTTGTTGCTATGCGAGGACGCGCCACTGCACTTGGCTGGATAGGTGCGGCGGGCTTATGTGAAGGTGCAAGCGGCAGTGAAGTCCTTTGAATGCTAACACATCTCGTCTTCTTTGCCTTGCAGATGAAGACAATCGCATTCGGGAGTTCTACCAGTCTAGAGGTCTAGATCGCATTGTCCAGCCTACAAATGAAGGTAAGTCAGCCTTTGGTCTCTAACATCTTTCGCGCATATGTTATGTTAATGGTATTTATATAGCGCACAGTCACCAACGGAATTGGTCCCCAGGCGCTCTGGCGGATCAACGTGTGATGGGTAGTAAGGTGAAGAGGGAGTAGGATAGTGAGAGGAGTGGTATACTGTCGGCAGCTTCAACTCGGTAGACACCGGATGCTGAGCTTTGGTGCGAGTATTGGATTGGTGTCAGTCGGCGTGTGCTGTTGGTGCGGCTTATGTGTTGTTGAGGTGTGGTGAAGTGCTTGCAGCTTGTTGTGCAGGTTTTTTGAGTGAGATAAGTATGCAGAGAGTTTAAGCTTATATTGGTTAGAGGGTTATATGACATTTAAAATTCACAGTTCTGTCTGAGTGTGGCACTCGTTAACCTTCACAGTATTATCTAGATACGGCGCCGGGTAATGTTCTAAATTCTAAGTGTGGCACATGCTAACATTGACAATTCCATCTAAGTGTGTCGTTGGCTAGCCTTCGTACTTCCATCGAAGTGTAGCGCATGCTAACATTCTCAATCCTATCTAGATACGGCGCAGCCCAATGTTCTCAATTCCAAGTGTGCAGATGCTAACCTCCACAATCCTGTCTAGATACGGCGCAGGCTAATGTTCTCAATTACAAGTGTGGCAGATGCTAACCCCCACAATCCTATCTAGATGCGGCACAGGTTAATGTTCTCAATTCCAAGTGTGGCACATGCTAACCTCCACAATCCTGTCTAGATACGGCGCAGGCTAATGTTCTCAATTACAAGTGTGGCAGATGCTAACCCCCAAAATCCTGTCTAGATGCGGCACAGGCTAATGTTCTCAATTCCAAGTGTGGCAGATGCTAACCCCCACAATCCTATCTAGATGCGGCACAGGCTAATGTTCTCAATTCCGGCTAATGTTCTCAATTCCAAGTGTGGGGAAAAGTTTGCATGCATACAAGAGATCTCAGTATGGGAAGGTCTTATGATTTCCTCACCTCCATAACGGCTCTTTAGAATGCACTGTGTGCAATCCGGGATGTACTCTCAGATTGAAATGTGTTTTTCACAGTAACAGAACAATACTGATGTAATGTCGTGATCTGGTGACGGTAACAATAAGTTCCCCACAAGAAGGCTGTCCATAGAACAGTAGACAGTAAACCCCCCCCCCCCCCCTCCCCAAGATCACAGTCTGCAGTGTATAAATAAACCTGACAGACCAGGGGCTTGGGTGAAAGGTCAGGAGCAGCAACAGAGCTAAGGGAGAAAACAAAAAAATGCAATGAACAATAATTGTGCCAGCAATTCCCCGTTGCACCAGCCTCAGCAACCACACCCTTATCTGCTGTGATAGGTGTGAAAAGCGGAGAAGCTACTTGGTGTGAGGAGTGGGGATGTGACCAAGGAAGGTTGTCAAACCAAGTTCCAGGAAGCTGATAGCACAATGGTGCCACTAATGTTCATTAGAAACAATCTAAGGTAGAGCAGCAGAGCGTCCCAAAGTGTCCAAAATATAAAAAATCCACAAGCAGCCAAGCGTCCTCAAGTGTTAATCCACAAACAGCAAAACGTCCCAAAACAAATCCACCTAAACAGTAAATAGTCTCCAAACAAAATCCTCTTTGTGAGTGTAAAGAACCAGTGACCCAGAAGTAAGCAGCAGAGGGTCCAGGTGTCACCTAAGGCATAGAGTGCCAAGGTGACTGGTGTTGACTGAAAGTGATGTAAGGACACTGCCAATACAGGAGTACTGTATTCTGCGGACCGAGTCTTTGTTCTTCACGCAGCGGCTGCACGCGGAAAAAGAACAGCTAAGTGTGCCAATGTGCTGCGGTCAGACTCGAATCAAGGAAAGGAAGAACAATGCGGTACCGATGAGGGGCAAAGCAGAATCAGAGTCAGAAAGCGTTCCAGGGGTCTGGTAACCAAGGGGGAATGCACGAAGGAGGAGCTGGGCGTTGGGATACAGAAAGGGTAATCCAAGGAGTAGCGTAGCCAGCTGAACAATCCGAGATCAGGAAACCAAGAACACAAACAGTAACAATAACGCGACCCAACCCGAAGGCACTTACAACGGTTAAGGAGCGTTGGAACACTGTTCTAATGCTATTCAAATAACCGCGGATTGCCGAGAACAGGGAACACATTACGTGTGAGTCACGTGATCGCTCTGCATTTAGGGACGCCGGGAACTGTAGTTACTGTGACCTTGGCGTTGCAATAAACGCCAAGGCAGCCCCTGAGCCTTCTGCAAAGCAAAATGAAGCAGAGGCGAGCGAGATCGGATCACGACAGTACCCCTCCGCAAAGGAGGCACACCCAGAGATGTACAGGAGCGATTCCTCCAAAACAGGTGTAAAAGGCAGGGGGCGTATCCCATTTCAGCCGAATGACTCCAGCATTTTATTTACATTTTTTAAAGTGCTCACACAGCCCGGGGCGTATCGAGGCGCTGTTACAGGAATATGTCTTAGTTGCGTATTTATAACACTCTTAATACAGAGAGGTTTCTAAGCGCGGACCCGGGGGATCGAACCTGTTTCTTCGTGTCGTCTTGCTTCCAAGGCGAGTGCGTTGCCGCTGAGCTATCCTCCCTGGACAAGAAAGCCATTGATCGCCCTGTTCAGTTTCACAAACAGCTCAGCGCCCAGCCAAAGCGGGACGTTCAGAAACTTGTACAGATGCTGTGGGAGTTCCACCATTTTCGGGAGTGCGACCCGGCCTGCAATCATAATCTGTAATCTCGACCAGTTGTCTAGTTTCCGGAGCAGGGATGTCGGGTAAACCCCGGAATTACGATTGTATAGCAGGGATTGGTGCCGTGTGACAGTGACGCCCAAGTATTTGATCTCCATCGGGGACCATAAAAACCCCATGAGGTCCTGCAGCGCTACCGTGGCATCGGTAAGCCGGAACAGCTTGGACTTGGTGCAGTTGACCTTGAATCCCGACAGTGCACCAAACAAGTGGAAATCACGCATGATCAGGGCCAGGTTCACAGCAGCGTCGCGGACATATAGCAATGCGTCATCTGCATATAGTGACACAATTTCTGGGGCACCCGTTAGTAGAACTCCCCTGCATGTATGCTGGCGAATCCGGACGGTCCGGGGCTCCATAACCACAGCAAATATCAAGGGAGAGAATGGCAAGCCCTGTCTGGTCCCCCTGACAATGTCAAACGGAGCACACAGCACTCTTGCCACAGGAAGCTTATAAAGCAGCCTCACCCAAGAGATGAAACGGGGACCGAAGTTACTTTTCTCAAGTACCGCCCACAGGAATCTCCAGGACAGAGTCAAAGGATTTCTGGGTGACCAGTGCTGCTGCCACTGCCTGTGCCTCTGGGTCTATCCGGGCAAGATGTCACAGTCGCCGGAAGTTGAGTGCCATAGATCATCTCGGAACAAACCCTGCTTGATCTGGATGGACTATGTGTTATGTAGGGAGCAAGGTGGAGGGCCAATACTTTAGCAAATATTTTCACATCACTGTTTATCAGTGAAAGCGGGCGGTGAGAACCACACTCTGAGGGCGGTTTTCTGTGTTCAGCAGCACAGTTATGACCGATTCCCGCAACGTAGGAGGGAGGACCCTCCGCGCACAAGACTCGTCCCATACAGCAGCCAATCGTAGATTTATAGTCCATAGTTAGGCCATCAGAGGCTGGAGCCTTGCCAAATAGAAGTACTTCAATAGCAAGCAGTACGTCATCTCTTTCCCTGGCTTCATCAGATGGCACCGAGAGCCTGGACATTGGCCTGTCCACTGCTTCCCTGGCTTCATCAGATGGTGTCGAGAGCCTGGACATTGGCCTGTCCACTGCTTCCCGGGCTTCATCAGATGGCACCGAGAGCCTGGATATTGGCCTGTCCACTGCTTCCCGGGCTTCATCAGATAGCGCCGAGAGCCTGGACATTGGCCTGTCTGCTACTTCCCTGGCTTCATCAGATGGCACCGAGAGCCTGGACATTGGCCTGTCCACTGCTTCCCGGGCTTCATCAGATAGCACAGAGAGCCTGGTCATTGGCCTGTCCACTGCTTCCCGGGCTTCATCAGATGGCGCTGAGCCGGGAGCCTGGACATTGGCCTGTGGGCTTCATCAGATAGCACCGAGAGCCTGGACATTGGCCTGTCCACTGCTTCCCTGGCTTCATCAGATGGCACCGAGCGCCTGGACATTGGCCTGTCCAGTGCTTCCTGGGCTTCATCAGATGGCACGAGAGCCTGGACATTGGCCTGTCCACTGTTTCCCTGGCTTCATCAGATGGCACAGACTGTTTCCCTGGCTTCATCAGATGGCACCGAGAGCCTGGACATTGGCCTGTCCACTGCTTCCCTGGCTTCATCAGATGGCACCGAGCGCCTGGACATTGGCCTGTCCAGTGCTTCCTGGGCTTCATCAGATGGCACCGAGAGCCTGGACATTGGCCTGTCCACTTCTTCCCGGGCTTCATCAGATGGCGCCGAGAGCCTGGACATTGGCCTGTCCACTGCTTCCCGGGCGTCATCAGATGGCGCCGAGCGCCTGGACATTGGCCTGTCCAATGCTTCCCTGGCTTCATCAGATGGCGCCGAGAGCCTGGACATTGGCCTGTCCAATGCTTTCCAGGCTTCATCAGATGGCGCCGAGAGCCTGGACATTGGCCTGTCCACTGCTTCCCTGGCTTCATCAGATGGCGCCGAGAGCCTGGACATTGGCCTGTCCACTGCTTCCCTGGCTTCATCAGATGGCGCCGAGAGCCTGGACATTGGCCTGTCCAATGCTTCCCGGGCTTCATCAGATGGCGCCGAGAGCCTGGACATTGGCCTGTCCACTGCTTCCCTGGCTTCATCAGATGGCGCCGAGAGCCTGGACATTGGCCTGTCCAATGCTTCCCTGGCTTCATCAGATAGCGCCGAGAGCTTGGACATTGGCCTGTCCAAGAGCCTGTGGGCTTCATCAGATAGCGCCGAGAGCCTGGACATTGGCCTGTCCACTGCTTCCCGGGCTTCATCAGATGGCACGAGAGCCTGGACATTGGCCTGTCTACTGCTTCTCGGGCTTCATCAGATAGCACCGAGAGCCTGGACATTGGCCTGTCCACTGCTTCCCGGGCTTCATCAGATGGCACCGAGAGCCTGGACATTGGCCTGTCTTATGCTTCCTGGGCAAAAACAAAGAGGTGATGGCTGGAAGGTTTAGACTGAATCTTAACCACTGGCATTGCTCGGGGCAACCCTCCAGACCATCGTTCTTCGCCTGCCAAGCCATTACAGAAGGGGAAAGACCATATGCAAATCAGGCTTGGCCCCACCCCAAAAGGGGAAGTCCAGCCCGAACTGCTAGGTCACATCCCTTCTGCACAAACCACAAGCATCCCCAAACATGTTTCACCCTGTTGGGCCTCATCAGTGAGGAGTAGCTTGGGTCTCTAGGCCCAGCAGTCACGGGACCCACGTCTGGGCATACCCGTCCCACTCGGGGTGACAAAGCAAAAACAAAGAGGTGATGGCTGGAAGGTTTAGACTGAATCTTAACCACTGGCATTGCTCGGGGCCACTGCTTCCCGGGCTTCATCAGATAGCACCGGGAGCCTGGATATTGGCCTGTCCAATGCTTCCCTGGTTTCATCAGATGGCACCGAGAGCCTGGACATTGGCCTGTCCACTGCTTCCCGGGCTTCATCAGATAGCACTGAGAGCCTGTGGGCTTCATCAGATAGCACCGAGAGCCTGGACATTGGCCTGTCCACTGCTTCCCGGGCTTCATCAGATAGCACCGAGCGCCTGGACATTGGCCTGTCCACTGCTTCCCGGGCTTCATCAGATGGCACCGAGAACCTGGACATTGGCCTGTCCACTGCTTCCCGGGCTTCATCAGATAGCACCGAGAACCTGGACATTGGCCTGCCCACTGCTTCCCTGGCTTCATCAGATGGCACCGAGAGCCTGGACATTGGCCTGTCCAGTGCTTCCCGGGCTTCATCAGATGGCACCGAGAGCCTGGACATTGGCCTGTCCAGTGCTTCCCGGGCTTCATCAGATGGCACCGAGAGCCTGGACATTGGCCTGTCCAATGCTTCCCGGGCTTCATCAGATGGCGCTGAGCCGAGAGCCTGGACATTGGCCTGTCCACTGCTTCCCTGGCTTCATCAGATGGCACCGAGAGCCTGGACATTGGCCTGTCCAGTGCTTCCCGGGCTTCATCAGATGGCACCGAGAGCCTGGACATTGGCCTGGCCAGTGCTTCCCGGGCTTCATCAGATGGCTCCGAGAGCCTGGACATTGGCCTGTCCAATGCTTCCCGGGCTTCATCAGATGGCGCTGAGCCGAGAGCCTGGACATTGGCCTGTCCACTGCTTCCCGGGCTTCATCAGATGGCGCCGAGAGCCTGGACATTGGCCTGTCCAATGCTTCCTGGGCTTCATCAGATGGCGCCGAGAGCCTGGACATTGGCCTGTCCAATGCTTCCCTGGCTTCATCAGATGGCGCTGAGCCGAGAGCCTGGACATTGGCCTGTCCACTGCTTCCTGGGCTTCATCAGATGGCACCGAGAGCCTGGACATTGGCCTGTCCACTGCTTCACAGGCTTCATCAGATAGCGCCGAGAGCCTGGACATTGGCCTGTCCCCTGCTTCCCGGGCTTCATCAGATGGTGCCGAGAGCCTGGACATTGGCCTGTCCAGTGCTTCCTGGGCTTCATCAGATAGCACCGAGAGCCTGGACATTGGCCTGTCCAGTGCTTCCTGGGCTTCATCAGATGGCGCTGAGCCGAGAGCCTGGACATTGGCCTGTGGGCTTCATCAGATGGCACAGAGAGTCTGGACATTGGCCTGTCCAATGCTTTCCTGGCTTCATCAGATGGCACCGAGAGCCTGGACATTGGCCTGTCCACTGCTTCCTGGGCTTCATCAGATGGCACCGAGAGCCTGGACATTGGCCTGTCCACTACTTCCCTGGCTTCATCAGATGGCACTGAGAGCCTGGACATTGGCCTGTCCAATGCTTCCCTGGCTTCATCAGATGGCACAGAGCGCCTGGACATTGGCCTGTCCACTGCTTCCCTGGCTTCATCAGATAGCACCGAGAGCCTGGACATTGGCCTGTCCAGTGCTTCCTGGGCTTCATCAGATGGCACCGAGAACCTGGACATTGGCCTGTCCACTGCTTCCTTTGCTTCTTCAGATAGCGCCGAGAGCCTGGACATTGGCCTGTCCACTGCTTTCCGGGCTTCATCAGATGGCACAGAGAGCCTGGACATTGGCCTGTCCACTGCTTCCTTTGCTTCTTCAGATAGCGACGAGAGCCTGGACATTGGCCTATCCACTGCTTTCCTGGCTTCATCAGATGGCACCGAGCGCCTGGACATTGGCCTGTCCAATGCTTCCCGGGCTTCATCAGATAGCACCGAGAGCCTAGACATTGGCCTGTCCAGTGCTTCCTGGGCTTCATCGGATGGCGCCGAGAGCCTGGACATTGGCCTGTCCACTGCTTCCCAGGCTTCATCAGATGGCACGAGAGCCTGGACATTGGCCTGTCCACTGCTTCCCGGGCTTCATCAGATAGCACTGAGAGCCTGGACATTGGCCTGTCCACTGCTTCCCGGGCTTCATCAGATAGCACCGAGAGCCTGGACATTGGCCTGTCCAATGCTTCCCGGGCTTCATCAGATAGCACAGAGAGCCTGGACATTGGCCTGTCCAATGCTTCCCGGGCTTCATCAGATAGCACCGAGAGCCTGGACATTGGCCTGTCCACTGCTTCCCTGGCTTCATCAGATGGCACGAGAGCCTGGACATTGGCCTGTCCACTGCTTCCCTGGCTTCATCAGATGGCACGAGAGCCTGGACATTGGCCTGTCCACGGCTTCATCAGATGGCACAGAGAGCCTGGACATTGGCCTGTCCAATGCTTCCCGGGCTTCATCAGATAGCACCAAGCACCGAGATCCTCAAGAAATGCCTCCACCTCAGATATAGGTGCTTAATCTCTGTTGGCATATAACATCACGTAGAATGAGTGGAACACCTCGTTAACCAGGCGCGTGATGTGTATTGGTGATCCATGGCAATCTTCCAGAGATGAGATATGATGAACAGTACTAGCCTCGCAAGGAGTCTGCCAGGTACACTACCGAAACCTATTATAGAAAGGAGGAAACACCATTCAAAGTTATTAAAGCATCATATATACTTTTTTAGAGAGGCAGAATGCAACTCAAAGGTAAGCATACACTTAATGGCACTTTGTAACTTCGTCTTTCACACCACACTAACCTCTTTAGCAAGTAAGTACTTTTACACTTGCTATAATTTCAAGACTGAATCCTTCTCTTATAAAGTCCTTCCCTTCTCTATAGCATGAGTCTTCTCAGAGGCAGAAGAAGGACCCTACTGGTCTAGGTGCCAGCTGAAGGCAGGTCAGGATAGGTTTCAGTTGCAGGAAAATCAAAGTTCCAGAGGATATGTTCTTAAACAAGTATTCGTTTCAGAATTAGTTTCGGGTTCAGGGACCTCACATTCAAGCATTAGTATGGGCAAACTCCCAACCAACACGAATCACCCCCTCAGCCTCACAGGATGCACACCAGACTTAAGGTTAGCATTACCCAATCCAGCACAGTACCTTTAGAGAAAAGAAGAGTTTCGAAGTGGATGCTTTTGGGATACAGCAGCACAGGACCCGGTCCCTGGTTTCTTGGCCTGGAGACGAAGGAACTAGACACTGGATAGGAACGTGCAGCAGCAGTCGTATGAGGAGGCTTCCAGCAAACGTCTCTTCATGGATTCTCGCGGCTCTGTGTATTTGGCGCCTTTTTACAGCAGCCAGATGAAGAACGAACATGACTGGCTGGATTCTCTTCACTCTCTCAGTCCTGCACTCTGGTGAGGGGACATCGTGTCTCTGGAGATTCAGCAGGAGTCCACCAAGTTCTGTATGCATTTGGACTTTGGAATACCATGCACCACACTCGCTATTGGTGGTTTACAGCTCAGCAAGGTTGCAGCACGTTTGTGGGATGGTGGAAAATGCAGGTCTTCTTGAGACTAGTGGATCTCACCAGCCTCTGGAGTCGTTTCCGGGACCCCCAGGGCGATTGGAAGGAATGGTTGCAACTGTCTTTGGTTACACAACAGGCTCTCCAGTCTACAGACGTCTTTTAGTCATCTTCCTCTTCGGATTCAGCTCCAGTGATCAACGTGTCAGCAGCTTCCAGGTTCAGAGTTTCATCATGAACTACAGCACAACATCTGCACACTCTCCATGCAGTTGACAGGGTGGTCTACCTCTCCAATGAGGATAAGCCAGCCCCCATTGGGGACTTGGTTCCTTTCAGGCAAGGGAAAAGAGTTTTGGACTCCTCCCTCACTTTTTGCCTTCTGAGAGATACTGGAGCCTTGGCAGGGAATACAAAGGATTCCCGCCAAAGACACATTTTCTCACAGAGGTCGTTCCCGCCTAGAATGACACGGGAAGACCCCAGAAACAACTAGTCATGGGGAAAAAAGAGCCCACCATTCTAGCAGAATGGTGGCCCTTCTGTGCTGATCTGACAGCCTGCAAGTAATAAGACTAAAAAGTCATAAAGGTAAAACCACGGCCACCAGCCACTCAAGAAAGCTTGCAATTGTAACAAAAATGTTATCGGGTAAGTAAGAAACGGGATACATTATACTCCCCCACACCCCAGCACTCCACATAACGACACCCATAAAAAGAGTAAAAAGACTAGGTGAGAGGCTAAAAAGATTCCCACTCACCTAGGGAAAAAGCTCTGGGATTGACACTGGTCAAGAAAATGTATCATAATTCTGAATTCTGAAACTCTTACCTAACGGTGATGAAACCGCAGTGGTCTTGCTTCACCAGTGCAGGAAAGTCAAATGCTGTGTCCACATTCTTCCTAGTCTGCATTTCTGTTCTCCCTGTCTTTCATCTGCTCAAGTTACACTGGAGCTATTACCTACATGGCTGCTCGGATTCAGACCTCTCACAAAGCTCTGGTTTTTAGGCCACCTTGCATTTCTGGCCAGTCAGTGTATTCCTCCTACAGAAGCCCATATGCAGCTACCCTCCTAGTCCACTCACAGAGAAACATAGGACCTCATTACGAGTATGGAGGTAGCCATGGAGCTGTTGGCTCCATGGCTGCCTCCGTACCGGGCTCCCTTACCGGGTTCCTGCAATGGGGACTTACCGGGTTACTCCGATATAGGAGGACCCGGTAAGTCCCCCTTGCAGGAACCCATCCCCATTCCCATTTGAGCCCCCATAGGGCTCAATGGGAATAGGTAGGGAGGTAATAACGGGCAGAGTACATCTGGCCCGTGTTTACCTCCCTCTTCCCCTCGTGGGACCGGAAAGGATGCCTGGTTTTACCAGGCTTCAGATCCGGGTCCCGCAAAGGGAAGCTCGTAATCGGCGCTCCCTTAATGAAGGGGGCCGGTCCCGTACCGGCCCCCTTCATTACGGGAGCACCAGCCTTATAATGAGGCCCATTTCTACCTGTTGCAGGGCTGATCTCCCACAGAAGTGGAGTATCTTTACGGACCCCAGTATGACTTGCCTATGTGTGTAAACTCCATTTAATACAAATCTCCAAAATATGTAAAATCAAGAAAGAATGTGAAGGTTACATTCATTAAACAATCTGAAGTAAGTGAATGGCGTTGATGGGGCAGCACAAAGTAATTGATGACCAGATCGTGGAAGAAATGACACCTAGTGAAATGTGGCAGTAAGTGAACTCTGCATTCTTCTCACCCAATGTGTGAAAGCCACGCCCACCTGGTTCCTTCCTGCGTGCTGCTCTTTTTCACCACTTAGCAAGCCCCGCCCACCTGGTGCCTTCCTTGACCATCACCGTCTTGTGGCCAATGCTGAATTTGACTTTTATGGACTTCATTCACGGTGCGTCACTCTTTCTCAACTCTCATGCTGGACTTCCTTTGCATCTTGTTCTCATGGTGGCACTGAATCATGCTGTTCCCATCTTCATCTTGTGTCCTGGCTTGCAACATTATGTGTTACTACTGACTTCTGCAATTGTATTCGCTCTCCACTCTTGCTTCTCCACTCTTTTTGACTGCTTACTCTCTGTTCTCTCCTCCTTTCCCTTCTCCCTTTTCCTATCTCCTCCCCTTACTTTCTTCTATGCACTTACTCTATCAGAATTGTCCCTGGACCTAATATGATAGCAACCTCGTCTGTTTCCTCCACCCTCCTATTACTGTTTTTTTCCTCCCCACGACCCCTCCACACTATCTGAAATGTCGTCAGGCCTAGTATGATAGTCGCTTGTTTTGTTCCTCCCCTCCCTTTCTGCACCCCTCTCCCTCACCTTTTGTTTTTCTCCGGCTCTACCAGAAATGTCGTCAGGCCTAGTACGGTAGTCGCCTGTCTGTTTCCATTTCCTTCCCACTCTCCCCCTCCCTTCCTTATCTATGTTTTAGCTCTTGCACAATCTGAAATGTCGTCAGGCCGAGTACGATAGTTAATTTCACATCCTTACTGTTCATGGCCTGTAAGAATGTGGTTGTATATTCCCTTGTTCCCTCCCTTGCCTTGAAGCGCTTTGAAACACATTGTGTATAGGCGCTATATAAATAAACGATCATATCATATCAAAGCTCTCGCCCCACCCCAATGTGTGAACGTCATCCAGTTTTTTTTTTTCTTTTTCTACTTATATTTTTTTATTTGAGATCACCGGTCATGCCCATTGGGAGTCGGGAAGCAGTACGGGTGAGTGAAACGACACCAGTGGTAGCCAGGTCAGATATTCAGCAAAAATCTATTATTGCATTGATTCGTTGCCTAATCTTAATCCATGAGCGGTTAGGTGAATCCATCGTTTGCGTAATATTCATTATTAAGTCGTTCCATCTTCTCTGTCTGTACAAAACATTTCCCAAATACAAAATAGTACAAACTAAAACACAAACAACATATCCAGCAAAATAGGCAAAATATACGTCTAAAGCCAAATTGGGCCATGTTTGTAGTTACTAGGCGTATTGTTTGTCCAGCTTGAAATTTAGAATGAGTGAATAGGGTGCTGTTGCACACTCTCACTATTGTGCATGCGAGGAGGAGGAGGAGCCGCCACCATGACTGGCTGCTAAGGCAAAGAGGACGGGCAGGGGCAGGGTAGGCAGGAAGGTGAGCCCCAGGAACCACTATGGCTGGCAGCTAAGGCAAAGAGGAGTGGCAGTGGCAGGGTAGGCGGGAAGGTGGGCCCCAGGAGCCCCTATGACTGGCTGCTAAGGCAAAGAGTGGTAATGGCAGGGTAGGCAGGAAGGTGGGCACCAGGAACCACTATTGCTGGCAGCTAAGACAACGAGGACTGGCAGTGGCAGGGTAGGCAGGAAGGTGGGCACCAGGAACCACTATGGCTGGCAGCTAAGGCAAAGAGGACAGGCGGTGGCAGGGTAGGCAGGAAGGTGGTCCCCAGGAGCCACTATGGCTGGCAGCTAAGGCGAAGAGGATGGGAGGTGGCAGGGTAGGCGGGAAGGTGGGCCCCAGGAGCCGCTATGACTGGCAGCTAAGGCGAAGAGGACGGGAGGTGGCAGGGTAGGCGGGAAGGTGGGCCCCAGGAGCCCCTATGACTGGCTGCTAAGGCGAAGAGGACGGGAGGTGGCAGGGTAAGCGGGAAGGTGGGCCCCAGGAGCCCCTATGACTGGCTGCTAAGGCGAAGGGGACGGAAGGTGGCAGGGTAGGCAGAAAGGTGGGCCCCAGGAGCCACTATGGCTGGCAGCTAAGGTAAAGAGGACGGGAGTAACCGCACTGTGTAAAGTACTGAAAGTACTGTTTACTGTCTTGCCGTGCTGCCCCTGCTCCCGCTTCCATTCAAGTGTGAAATTTCCTTTGGTGCTGCTGGAAGGAGTGTGGCGGCAGATCCAACGCCTGGAGGACGTCTTAATCTGCAACCCCACGGTTGCCTGGCTTCCTGCCTTAGCCCTACTCAACCAAGGTCTCCTCCCTGGGTCCCGCCCCCGTGTGTGACTCGGGCCCGCTTCACTTCCTATTTAAAGACTCGTGCCCGCGCACCGTGTAAAGTACTCAAAGTACTGTTTACTGTCTTGCCGTGCTGCCCCTGCTCCCGCTTCCATTCAAATGTGAAATTTCCTTTGGTGCTGCTGGAAGGAGTGTGGCGGCAGATCCAATGCCTGGAGGACGTCTTTATCTGCAACCCCACGGTTGCCTGGCTTCCTGCCTTAGCCCTACTCAACCAAGGTGACTGTTATGCTCTAATGAGCTGGACTGCTTATTGTGATAGTTTGTAGCGTCTAGCGTTACGTGTCTAGCGTTACGCGAGCAACGTGCGCCCGAGGTGCTGCGTAACAAAGAGTTTTTGGGAATTGTTGCACTACTGAAAGTCGCCTTTTGCTTTTCTTTTTCTCTCCTTCTCTCGTTCAGGTCTCCTCCCTGGGTCCCGCCCCCGTGTGTGACTCTCGCCCGCTTGACTTCCTATTTAAAGTACTCAAAGTACTGTTTACTGTTCACTGTTCGCGGGTGGCGGGCAGGAGAGTTCTGTGTACCATTATTTAGATTCATCTACAATGGTGAATGGGCTGTGTAGTGGGGGGAAGATACGTGGTGAGAAGAGCAATGACCTAAATCAATCATTGGGCAACCACTTGAATATGTCTGATATCCCCATTGTAGATTATGAGGAATTACATTGCTCAAATGAGGTAGGAACGTCTGTATGTGAAGAATTGTTGGGAATTGTGGGTGAGCATGTACCCCAGGATGTCGGGGAAAAAACAATGCTCTCAATGAAGGAGGGGGTCATTTTGCCTCCAATTCCCTCGCCGAATGCCCCCCTCCAATCAGATACCTATAAGTTAACAGAAATGAACCATGATGATGAGAATGAGGGGTTGGGTGAGGGCCTGGTGCTTCCACCCAAAAAGATCTTGCTAGCCACAATGGGGATAAAACCAACCAAACCAAGATTCTCTGATGTGTCTATCATTGCCCCGGCTATTGAGGCACTTTTGGATAAGCGTATGCGCTTCTCAAGAGGCCTATCAACCCAGGTGAAAGCCCACAATTACTGCATGGAAGATGTACATGTTCATGCAGATCCATGTTATGTACCCGGGACGCAAGCCTTGGTACATGCCTGCTTCGATGATTTTTCATCAAACTTAGAGAATGAAAAGGGGGCCCCTAATCAAGAAACTAGTTCTCCTGGTAGAAATGTAATCACCAATGTATTAGTTGGAGACATAGCAGGGTCGTTACACCATGATGACCCCAAAACAAGCTTCATGATGACCCCAAAACAAGCTTATCTCAACTAGAAGTGGAAGCGGAACGCAACCTAATGGAGTCGTCAGATATTGGGGCTGAGTTCCCAGTTCTATCCAGAATACTCAATTTGCTTGATAAAGGACATGAATATACTCATGCGCAATTGATGTATTCGCATGATGATATTATTGACTTATCAGCTAAAATCAACAGAATTGAGGGGCTCATGTTTACCTGTGAGGCGGTGGCGGCCCTCACTAAGGCTAAACAAGGGGAAGTCCCTAAAATGAGTTCAAAAGCGTCACAAACCATAGTTGAGTTAAATAGTGCACCAAAAGCGGGTAACGCTCTGACGGCATGTACTAAAGCCTCACAAACATCGCCTGATGTAAGAATAGGGTTCCAACCATTTCCCACGTTTGCTGAAGCTATGGCCTCTGATGTAAGAAAGAGTAATGAGGCTATTAACCCTGCCCTGAATCAGTTGTTAGAGCTGGGAACGGCTAATGCCGGGGCCATCAAACAGATTCTTACCACGATTCAAAAGATAAGTTCTACTCAGCAACCAGTAAATGGCCAATATGGTCCGACGGAAACGATGGATGACTCTATAAGACCGTGGTCTAACCCTGCGAGAGCAGAGTCTCCGGATAGTCTGTCAGCTTTGACCAACCTAATTGATCTCGAAGATGATGAACAGAATGCTCATCATGCCTCAGATGTAGAGAAGGCTGCTTTGGCTGAAGACCAATGCCATGAACCGGTACTTTCAAGAAAGCAGAAGAGATTGTTATTGAGAGCGTCAAAACGTAAAATTAAACAAGCAAAAAATCTAAAGATGTCTACCAAACAACATGTGACAAATTCTATTCTTGACTCTTTTAAGGCTGAGATAAAAGAAACATCCATAGACGAGGAAAAGATAGATTTATTGCAACTTAATTCTGAGTCTAGGGCGCTACTGAATATTGAAAATAACCAGAGTCTGGCTGAAAAGTGTAATGGGAAGGGGAAACAAATAATGCCTAATAGACTAGATCCCCCTGATCAGACAGAGGAGGTGTCTTTACCTAAACATAAGCAAACTGAGCTCCTCAGTTTCTTCCCTGCTCTTTATATGAAAAAGGCATCGAAGAAAATTAAGGAAGCAGGCACCAAGAAATCCCTGAAAAAATCAGGGGAGACGATTAAAATACCAACTCAACCCACTGAGTTACTCCCAAGTGGAGTAAAAAAGCAGGAGGGTAAACTATCTAAAAACGTTCAACACCAGGAGCTGCTAGCAAACGCACAGGTGAAAGAAGTCGCGCATAAAGCAAATATTGAAAAGGATGGCAATGGTAGTTGTGACTCTCCATCAGGTAACATCAACAAACGCAGGGCCAGAGACAGATTGCCTTCAGAAAGAGAGTTGAAAGAGAATATATCCTTCCCTGATGCCTATGAACAGGCATTGTCTGATAAGGTACTTTTCCTAACTGTAGATATGCCATCTATCATGGGTTGGGAAACTAAACAGTTGCCCTCTGCCAAAATAAGTTTGAATCGATCAGCTATGCTGAAGGCCTTTCAAGCGATTCCAGCTTTACGAACTATTAGAAGTGATGACATTGAATGGGTGCGATTGTCCCACAATAACCCTACGAGGATGATTTGTGGTTATCACTCTCACATCATTGCACGATTAATTTGGGCACAAAGGGAGGACCTAGAGTTACTTGGGCTATTCCCATGTCTATTTAATTCTGAAGAATGCGCAGAAATTTACATTGCAACTACCCCGGAGCAACCAAAGAATATGACTGTGGAAGGATCGATACCGCAGATTAGTGAAGAGGTATTGAAGCAATTTATGAATCTTGCGGCTTCACTATCGGGGATGATGGGGTTGGGGACATCAACGTCTCCTAAACCGTCAACAGTGATGGGCAAAAAATAGGAGGATGAGCGTGGTTTGTCCCTGCTGTCATGGAACTCGTGTGGGAGCTCTAATTTAAGGGCGTGGAACGCTGCACTTGATTGTGATTCTCGTCCAGGGCTTTGCTTGGTCCAAGAAACTATGATTATGGGTGAGGTAGTTCTGGAAGGGTTTGACTCCTACTATCAGCCGGCATCAAGGGGGATACTAGGACGTCCAGCTGGGGGTCTGGCGATCCTAATTGATAAAAAGCTGAAAGTGATCTCCCATTTGCTGTGGGCTGATGAGGCTTTACTGGTTGTGAAAATGTCAAGCAAAGAATACCGATTTCAAGATTTTATTGTTATTAATTTGTACTGGAATCAGGTGGTGACTTCCTTCGAAACCCTAACTGATCGCCTAAATTCCCTTTTTGAAGAGATCATCAGGACCAAAGCAAGCTTTAATGTAATTATAGGGGGTGATTTTAATGCCACTTGTATAGATGATCTTATGGTAGACAATCAATGTAAATCTGATTCTAGAAAGAAATCATATGCGAATGGTGTAAGATGGGTGGAGTTCTTTATGCTTTGGGACATTCAGTTGATTCCGTTTGAGGCAGGTACTTATCATCATACATGGGCACGAGGTCTCTATACTTCAATGATTGACTATTTCTTTGTCTCTACAGGATGGTTACATCTTGTTGATCCAATTTTGATTGTTAATCTATTTAAAGGGGATCATCTAGCCCTGAAAACCAAATTGAAGCTGGAAACATTATGTCTTGGTGTGGAGCCTAATTTAAGGGCAATTGCCCATGATCGGGCCGGGCTATCAATCAAGTGGACCTCTAGAAGATGTCAATCCTTTAGTGCCGCAATTCTAGAGGATCCGTTGATTAAAGTGAGTGTTGAGAGTATAGGTGTTATTTGTGTGTTGCAAGCGGTCCAGAATTCTATCAGAATAGCGGTGCACATGTCAAACTTGAAGGCATCGTCTGAGTGCAGGCAACCAATTAAGCACCAACACCAATATAGTCAAAAAATTGTTGATCTAAGGAAAGAAAAACGGTATCGAATTAGAAAATTATGTTTCCGCAAACAGGTAGACAGTGATTTTGCAGAGTCTAAGGCTGACATTAATACATGCTATAAATTACAAATAAAATGGCTGAAATATGAGCTGTTCAATATTGAGAATCAGAATCTCATGGCTGTTTTAATTTCTAAAAATGTTAGGAATCTATGGGCGACTATGCGTACCCTATTTGGCACAGCCGAGAGGATTGAAGAATCAGCTATCTCTGCTGTTTCCTGGGTAAATCATATTAGAGCAAAATTCGCTATGCCAAGTCATTTTCTATTAGAGGATAGATTGTCATTCCGTCCCACTTTTCAGGGATGTCCATGGTCTATTGAGGAAATACAGTTGGCCATCACAAAATCCAATGGTTCGCGAGCACCGGGACCGGATGGCATTCCGCCATGTCTTAATAAGCTTAATCCGGAAATGTGGGCGGCATTATTTAAAACCAAATTTGATGCTATCTATTATCTTGGGCATATTCTCGCCTCCTGGTGCTCAGCGATAATTATCCCAATCTATAAAAAGGGGCCAATGACTGACCCAATGAATTTCAGGCCGATCGCTCTTATGGATGCCTCGGCAAAGATCTTTACTAATCTCTTATTACAAGCCATTAATCAATATATTAATCAGTCTAACCTATTATCTAGATTCCAAACTGGCTTTCGACGATTCATGGGCTGCCAGCTTAACTCAACTATTATTGCCCATTTGTACCAGCAAACCAAATTAGACAAGGTTGGTTGTGTTTACATGGCGGCCTTGGATCTTACTGCTGCGTTTGATTCAGTAATCAGAGAGCTACTTTGGAATAAATTGATTAAATTTGGTTTCTCATCGCAGCTAGTTTCAATCATAGCGGCCCTGCACCAACATACAACATATCGCATCCGACTTACCAAGGCTGGTGCACTCACCGAAGCCATTCCGACTGAGATCGGACTGAAACAGGGCTGCAATCTTGCTGCAGTGCTGTTCAACATCTATCTATTGGATTTGGACGAACAGTGGCAGGAGGCAGTGATTTTTCTGGCAAAATTGGATATTATTGCGTTGAATTGGCTAAGTTTTGCAGATGATCTACTGTTTTTTGATAGGACCCCGTATGGGTTACAGTCTAAATTGAACCTTTTCTATACCTTTGCATGTAAACACAATTTAACGATTAATACGGAGAAATCCTTTATTATTACATTCAACGAAGGACGTCAAAAAATTAATAACTTTACATGGTCTATTGATTGCTGTGCGATTCCGAGGGCACCATCCATGCGTTATTTGGGTTATCATCTGGCATGCAGTTATTCTTTCGAGAACTGGAAGTTGGTCTTAACCAAAAAAGCCCAACCGCTGACTGCACAGCTTAAACTGGTATACTATCGCCTTGGGAAATTTTCAATGATTCCAATGCTTACTTTCTATCTACAAAAGATTGAACCAATCCTGTTATATGCATTGGATCTTTGTTTATACAAGATTGATGATATTTTGGATGTTATCCAGGGGAAAATGTTGAAAAAGGTTCTGGGTCTTGCAATGTCCACACCAAATGCTATTGTTTGCCATGAGTTGGGAATCTTACCACTATCAGTTAAATGGCACTGGCGAATTCTTACTAATTATGGGAAAATGCTGGCTCCTCCTAAGAATTCATTGTATGAAGAACTTGCAACAATGACTGAGAAGGGGCACCCTCGGTCGATCTTGATATTTAAGAATAGGATGGAGAAATTCCTTTCAGATTCTATGATTTCACATGAGGATTTGGTACTGGGGTTACCATCATGTAAAACTAAATACTGCAGATATCACTGGTGTTTGCTGACTGAAAAGATTCATGGGTATCAATCATACATTGAGTACGCTAGAGTTATACGTCAATAGGGATTCCCCCCAAAGTACCAGATCACGTTTCCATGCAATTATGCAAGAAGGATCTACCTAAGATTTCGTCTTAATCAGATGCTTACTAATGAAAGGATTATGTTTTGGCAAAAGTATAAAAATAATGCTTTGAGAGGATTATGTAGATTCTGTAAACTACCGGCTATAGTTGAACCCTTGAAGCACCTTACTGTATATTGCAGGTATTTTGAATTGGAGCGAGAACGATGCTTTGTCACTCACCTCTATACTGAGGCGAGCATGAGTAGGGAATCGCTTTGGCAAAGATGTATGTGGGGAAGAAGTGTAACACTTATCATTTGCTTAACAAACTTCCTTGTAATTATTGAACGGGAATTAGCTGAAAAAGATGACCAGTTGGTGGAATCTACGCATTTGAGTTGGCACTGTCACTACCCTTGATTTATGATGCTGTGGTAATATGCGGGCGCAAAATATTTCTGCTGAAATGTTAAATGTATGATATTTTTGATTTTAGGTTAATGAGTTAAGTGGATTGTAAAGGATATTAGCTATTTTAAACTGCAACTCATATGAGAATGTTGACTTTGTAAAGGTTGTAAAACCATAAACAAATAAAAAAAAAAAAGAGGACGGGAGGTGGCATGGTAGGCAGGAAGGTGGGCCATAGGAGCCACTATGACTGGTGGCTAAGGCAAAGAGGACTGCGAGTGGCAGGAAGGTGGGCCCCAGGAGCCACTATGGCTGGCAGCTAAGGCAAAGAGGACAGGAGGTGGCAGGGTAGGCAGGAAGGTGGGCTCCAGGAGCCTCTTTGGCTGGCAGCTAAGGCAAAGAGGACGGGAGGTGGCAGGGTAGGCAGGAAGGTGGGCCCCAGGAGCCACTATGACTGGCAGCTAAGGCAAAGAGGACGGGAGGTGGCAGGGTAGGCACTGGGCAGGAAGGTGGGCCCCAGGAGCCGCTATGACTGGCAGCTAAGGCAAAGAGGACGGGAGGTGGCAGGTTAGGCAGGAACGCGGGCTCCAGGAGCCGCTATGACTGGCAGCTAAGGCAAAGAGGACTGGGAGTGGCAGGAAGGTGGGCCCCAGGAGCCACTATGGCTGGCAGCTAAGGCAAAGAGGACGGGAGGTGGCAGGGTAGGCAGGAAGGTGGGCTCCAGGAGCCACTATGGCTGGCAGATAAGGCAAAGAGGACGGGAGGTGGCAGGAAGGTGGGCCCCAGGAGCCACTATGGCTGGCAGCTAAGGCAAAGATGACAGGAGGTGGCAGGGTAGGCAGGAAGGTGGGCTCCAGGAGCCACTTTGGCTGGCAGCTAAGGCAAAGAGGACGGGAGGTGGCAGGGTAGGCAGGAAGGTGGGCCCCAGGAGCCACTATGACTGGCAGCTAAGGCAAAGAGGACGGGAGGTGGCAGGATAGGCACTGGGCAGGAAGGTGGGCCCCAGGAGCCGCTATGACTGGCAGCTAAGGCAAAGAGGACGGGAGATGGCAGGTTAGGCAGGAACGCGGGCTCCAGGAGCCGCTATGACTGGCAGCTAAGGCAAAGCGGACTGGGAGTGGCAGGAAGGTGGGCCCCAGGAGCCACTATGGCTGGCAGCTAAGGCAAAGAGGACGGGAGGTGGCAGGGTAGGCAGGAAGGTGGGCTCCAGGAGCCACTATGGCTGGCAGATAAGGCAAAGAGGACGGGAGGTGGCAGGGTATGCAGGAAGGTGGGCCCCAGGAGCCACTATGGCTGGCAGCTAAGGCAAAGAGGACGGGAGGTGGCAGGGTAGGCAGGGAGGTGGGCCCCAGGAGCCACTATGACTGGCAGCTAAGGCAAAGAGGACGGGAGGTGGCAGGGTAGACACTGGGCAGGAAGGTGGGCCCCAGGAGCCGCTAAGGCAAAGAGGACGGGAGGTGGCAGGTTCGCAGGAAGGTGGGCCCCAGGAGCCGCTATGACTGGCAGCTAAGGCAAAGAGGACGGAGGTGGCAGGGTAGGCAGGAAGGTGGGCCCCAGGAGCCACTATGACTGGCAGCTAAGGCAAAGAATATAGGCGGTGGCAGGAAGGCGGGCCCCAGGAGCCGCTATGACTGGCAGCTAAGACAAAGAGGATGGGAGGTGGCAGGTTAGGCAGGAAGGTGGGCCCCAGGAGCCACTATGGCTGGCAGCTAAGGCAAAGAGGACGGGAGGTGGCAGGGTAGGCAGGCCCCAGGAGCCACTATGGCTGGCAGCTAAGGCAAAGAGGACGGGAGGTGGCAGGGTAGGCAGGAAGGTGGGCCCCAGGAGCCGCTATGACTGGCAGCTAAGGCAAAGAGGACGGGCAGTGGCAGGGTAGGCAGGAACGCGGGCCTCAGGAGCCGCTATGACTGGCAGCTAAGGCAAAGAGGACGGGAGGTGGCAGGGTAGGCAGGAAGGCGGGCCCCAGGAGCCACTATGGCTGGCAGCTAAGGCAAAGAGGACGGGAGGTGGCAGGAAGGTGGGCCCCAGGAGCCGCTATAACTGGCAGCTAAGGCAAAGAGGAAGGGCAGTGGCAGGGTAGGCAGGAAGGTGGGCCCCAGGAGCCGCTATGACTGGCAGCTAAGGCAAAGAGGACTGGGAGTGGCAGGAAGGTGGGCCCCAGGAACCACTATGACTGGCAGCTAAGGCAAAGAGGACGGGAGGTGGCAGGTTAGGCAGGAACGCGGGCCCCAGGAGCCGCTATGACTGGCAGCTAAGGCAAAGAGGACGGGAGGTGGCAGGAAGGTGGGCCCCAGGAGCCACTATGGCTGGCAGCTAAGGCAAAGAGGACGGAGCTGGCAGGGTAGGCAGGAAGGTGGGCCCCAGGAGCCGCTATGGCTGGCAGCTAAGGCAAAGAGGACGGGCAGTGGCAGGGTAGGCAGGAACGCTGGCCTCAGGAGCCAGCCACCATGGCTGGCATTTAAGTCACTTGCAGGAAACACCAATGTTCCCTTTTAAACAATGTGTGCATTTGGACAAAGTCTTTGCTTTCTTACAGTTGGCTGAGTAAGGCAGTAAGTCGGACGACTCGATCACCTACAGATCAGCCATAGGGGCTTGGTTGCATATTGTCTCGAATCAAACCTGGTGATGAAGCACTTAATGGGCTCTAAAGATTGTACCCATAATTTAGAGATCCTCTCCCATGTGGGACTCAGTGTGGTTTGCTTGATTCTTTTTCATAAGCCTTTTGAACACATTGCTTCAGCCCACCTTTTGTTTCATAATTCGGAAGCCTGTTTTCATGGTAGCCTCTACCTTCTGCTTGGGGAGCGGTCGAATTTCCAGCTTTAGTCAAAAACCATAGTCGTGATCACTCGTCCATCCTTCCTCGCCAAGGTGGTATCAGAGTTTGGCATTAAATGAGGCAATCTCACTCCGTGTTATTTCCCAACCCTGCTTCGCGTTCGCTGGTCCCTGCATGCTCCGGATGTCTTGTATTTTACATTGTCAGACTCGCTGGTCCCTGCATGCTGCGGACGCCTTGTATTTTACATTGTCAGACTCTCTGGTCCCTGCATACTCTGGACGTCTTGTATTGTACATTGTCAGACTCGCTGGTCCCTGCTTGCTCTGGATGTCTTTTATTTTACATTGTCAGACTCTCTGGTCCCTGCATACTCTGGATGTCTGCATCGGTCTTGTATTGTACATTGTCAGACTGGCTGGTCCCTGCATGCTCTGGATGTCTGCAGCGGTCTTGCATTGTACATTGTCAGACTGGCTGGTCCCTGCATGCTCTGGATGTCTGCAGAGGTCTTGTATTGTACATTGTCAGAGTGGCTGGTCCCTGCATGCTCTGGATGTCTTGTATTGTACATTGTCATACTCGCTGGTCCCTGCATACTCCGGATGTCTGCCACGCTCTTGTATTGTACATTGTCAGACTCGCTGGTCCCTGCATGCTCTGGATGTCTGCAGAGGTCTTGTATTGTACATTGTCAGACTCGCTGGTCCCTGCATGCTCCGGATGTCTGCCACGGTCTTGTATTGTACACTGTCGGACTCGCTGGTCCCTGCTTGCTCTGGATGTCTTGTATTTTACATTGTCAGACTCTCTGGTCCCTGCATACTCTGGATGTCTGCATCGGTCTTGCATTGTACATTGTCAGACTGGCTGGTCCCTGCATGCTCTGGATGTCTGCAGAGGTCTTGTATTGTACATTGTCAGACTGGCTGGTCCCTGCATGCTCTGGATGTCTTGTATTGTACATTGCCAGACTTGCTGGTCCCTGCATACTCTGGATGCCTGCATCGGTCTTGCATTGTACATTGTCAGACTCGCTGGTCTCTGCATACTCTGGATGTCTTGTATTGCACATTGTCAGACTCGCTTGTCCCTGCATACTCTGGATGCCTGCATCGGTCTTACATTGTACATTGTCAGACTCACTGGTCTCTGCATACTCTGGATGTCTTGTATTGCACATTGTCAGACTCGCTTGTCCCTGCATACTCTGTATGCCTGCATCGGTCTTGCATTGTACATTGTCAGACTCGCTGGTTGTTAGGCAGAAACCTGAGCAGTTCCCTCTGGGACCACTGCAAAAGATTTAAGACTACAGGTGTTTGGCAGTAAACCCACTTGGTAGCAGTCTGTACCACACAGATTCACTTGGTAGCTGTGGCTGAGCAGTCAGACTTCCCTCAAGAAGAGTTAGGCAGTATGCAGAGTATTCACAATAGGTCAAAAGAACATAGTAGAACAGGTAAACACTGACCAAGGCTTGGTGTAAAAGAGATATAATTATTTATTTAAAACCACATCTAGAAAAACACACAGTCACTAATAGTAAGCAATTCAAAAACACGTCACTAAAAGATATACACTCCCTTAGAAGAATATTAGACAAGTCTTAAAGTCTTAAGTAAAGCCCCACTTATTTTCAGATAGCGGTGGGCGCTTAACGCAGATGGCACTCTAATAATTAGTTTTAAAAGGGAGAGAAAAGCAGAGAATAAATTGAAACAGGTCCCAACACTTTTACAAGAACACAACAAGAGAGGATGGCAAAGTAAAACCGTGAGTTTAGAGTTCAGTAGGCCGGATACACTTTAAGAGGATCAAAACGAAATGTGTCCAAGGTCACATGGTTGCAGTGCACAAAAGTCTTGAAAAGGTTCTAAAAGAGTTGGACCAAAGAAAGGGACCAGTTAGAAGTTCAAGGCGACCAGCCCTGTCCAGAAGGTTAAGGGGTTATTATTACCTTGTAGCAATCTTTAGAAAGGGAGGCCTGGCGGAGGCGGTACCTTAAAGTGGTGAGAATACTCCAGCGGGGGCAGTTGTTCCTGGGAGCGGATGCAAGTCGGTGCTTCGTCCGGGGGAAAAGAGGATCTCGTCGGGGAGGAAGACAGGAGTCCGTTGCACTGCCAGGAAAGAAACCAACTTGGCACGGGCAATTCGACCACAAGCCGGTCTGGGGTGCGAAGAGAAGAAGGTAAACTGGTTGTGCCCACCAGTCAGGGGAAGAAGCCTCTCCAGCCGGGAGATCTTCTCTGTCGTCGGGAAGTGGTGAGTCGGTTCCGCAGGGCTCCACCGGTGGTGTCGTCGTGGTAGGTCGGTTCAGCTTCTCCCTCGTCGGATTCTCAGGTCCTGTGGCGACTTCTGAAGTTCCAGTCCCCAAAGCCCTGCTTTTATGCAGCACACCCCCATTCACTCAGCCTAGCTGTCAATCAAACATGCCGGCTCACCACTTGGGCCAATCACACAAGAGTGCGACTTGAGTTACCAAGGTAACTCAGTCCAAGGTGCCTAAACCCCCTCCCGCTCCCCCCTGTGGTACCCAGGCAGAGTGGCACCACTTTTGGACGCTTCTGTGGAGAAGCCCACCAAAAAGTGGAACAAAGGGCTCAACTTGGGTTGGAGTCACAGAAGAGAACACAAACGCCATTTTAGAATCGAGTCCTGGCAAAAAATACCAACCGGCGAATTAATATTAAATAAATAAACCGGCGGTATGTTCGAGGCTATGAGAATTAAATAATTAAAGTTGGTAGCCTCGAACAATGGGAAAATCCCATAAGGATATATTCACGGTCGAATATAAAAAGTAGTATCCACTGCCACCAGCCAAAACTCGATCAGGGGGGACGGAGACGTGTCCGGTCGACTAACAGACCCCGGGGCAATCGAATTGCCCCGACCAGTACATCCACAATATGATGGTTTGTACAGGTTTCTGTTAATAATTTGGGACTAGTAAAGCCAATGGTGACTTTACATGCCCTGGGAGACAGTAGTCAGTCCCAGGGTATGGAGTCTATGGTGGGGTGTCACTATGACCCCCCTGTGTTACTGCACGGAGGGTGCTGTGAAACACTCATAGTAAAAACACATGAGGCCCTATGGAGTAAAGGACCCCATAGCCCATAAAACACATTAACAGTCAAAGGAACACCATAAATCATGTCCAAGAGTGGGAGAAAGAGTCTCGCTCTTGGCATGAGAAAAAAACAAACTCCAGAAATCCAGCAAAGCTGCTGGGGGACTCACTAGGTTAGGAAATTCAGCCTAAAGAGAGAATTCTCCCTAACACTGGTCCCTGCATACTCTGGAGGTCTGCAGCGGTCTTGTATTGTACATTGTCAGACTCGCAGGTCCCTGCATACTCTGGATGCCTGCATCGGTCTTGCATTGTACATTGCCAGACTCGCTGGTCCCTGCATGCTCTGGATGTCTGCAGCGGTCTTGTATTGTATTGTACATTGTCAGACTCGCTGTTCCCTGCATACTCGATGTCTTGTATTGTACATTGTCAGACTCAGTGGTCTCTGCATACTCTGGATGTCTTGTATTGTACATTGTCAGACTCTCTGGTCCCTGCATGCTCCGGATGTCTGCAGCGGTCTTGTATTGACTCGCTGGTCCCTGCATGTTCCGGATGTCTGCAGCGGTCTTCTATTGTACATTGTCAGACTCGCTGGTCCCTGCATACTCTGGATGCCTGCATCGGTCTTGCATTGTACATTGTCAGACTCGCTGGTCCCTGCATACTCTGGATGTCTTGTATTGTACATTGTCAGACTCTCTGGTATACGTGTCCTTTTAGTGAAAGTCAAGATGGCACCCTCGGGCTTTCCAGAGACATGGCTTAGTATATTTACAAGGCAATCACATGGCCACCCCACAGGCATTATCTAAGCACAACCCCATGATTTGTAAGTTCTAGAGCTGACAAGCATTTGGTTACGATTTAGTGTCCAATTTGTGGTTCGTAATGGACATCCACCCTTAGTGTAGAGTGCTTTTATGATCTTCCATATGTGGACAGGTGATGGGTCATAGGATTGCATGGGTTAATCACTGTAGTGATGACTGTACTCTTCATCCGTAGATCTTTCTTCCATACGGTCCACCCTCCAGCCCAACTAGAACACTAGGAAGTGTCCAGCTATTGTGCGTCGGTGGACAGATTGACATTTAGGCTTGGGAGTATGTGCAAGGGGTGTGCAATGCCAGGTGTGGCCATGCGTGCATCCGGCAGTGCCTTTTACCCTTCTAGCTCGGGTCCTGTCCCCACAGAGGGTCAACATCCTCTGAATAGGAAGGAAACTGACCACTGACCAGTGCAGTGGGCGCTATTGTGAGCACCATCATTTGTATAGCCACCATTGTTATGTTATGTTACTTTGCATTTATATAGCACCTTATATACCATTGGTATGGTCTCAAGGCGCTGGTAGGTTGAACGCCCTTGGGAACCGAAGTTCAAGTCAGTAGAGAGCTTAGAGAGAGTCAAAGGTGCGTGTGTGCACCGGATATGTGTGCAGCTGGTATGGCATTCATGTAGTAGCTGCTTCTTAGCGGTAGGTGTGGTGGTTGAGAGATAAAGAGTATGTGTTCGTTCTGGCAGGATTTATCCAGACCGATTGTGGCTTCGTTAAGCCTGAGGAGAACGCCTGGCTGGGGGGAGTGTAACCAGCGGTGTTTAGTTAGAGTGATGGGAAGTATGAGGCAGATGTTGGTATGAGAACAGCTATACCGAATGGTGTCATAGTATCTCTGTGTTCTAGTTGAATGGTGGTGTAAAGAAGAGAGTAAGCGTGGTGATGTAATATGATGGGTTACATGTTCTTTCAAATGTTCTGTGCACTCTAAACTATTCCATGTAAGTTGCGCAATTCTATGCGTTCCAATCCGTTCCATGCATTTCCGTCCGCTCCACGCACCCCAGTCTGCTCCACCCCCTCCAATCCGTTCCACGCACTTGAATCCGTTCCATGTATTCAAATCTGTTCCATGTATTCTGATCCGTTCCGTGTATTCTAAGTTGTTTTAAGCACTCCATCCACGTATTTCACCCGTACCATCCATATACTTCCCAGTACCTTTCACATATTACACCAGTACCTTCACATACTTCATCTGCTCCATCCACATACGTCACCAGTTCCATCCACATACGTCACCCGTTCCGTCCGCTCTATGCACTCAATGGCTATACGCACTCATCCACTCTATGCACTTATTCACTCTAGGCACTCACCTGCTGTAAGCAATCGTCTGCTCTACAGTCATCCAATCCATCCACATACTTCACCCATTCCGCCCGCTCTAGGCACTCATCCGCTCTAGGCACTCATCCGCTCTAGGCACTCACCCGCTCTACATGCTCTGCGCACTGGTCCGCTCTACGCACTCGTCTGCACCATACACTCATCCGCTCTACTCATTAGTCTGTTCTACGCATTCATCCACTCTACACACTCCTCCGTTCTTACACACTCCTTCACTCTACGCATTCGTCCGCTCAAGGCGCACTCGCCCCTCTATGCACTCGCCCGCTCTATGCACTCGCCCGCTCTATGCACTCGCCCGCTCTACGCATTCATCTGCTCAAGGCGCACTCACCCACACTTACGCACCCCTCCGCTCTTACGCACTCGTCTGCACCATACACTTGTCCGCTCTACTCATTACTCTGTTCTACGCATTCATCCACTCTACACACACCTCCGTTCTTACACACTCTTCCGCCCTGGGCACCCATCACAGTCTGGGCACCCATCACGCTCCGGGCACCCATCACGCTCCCCGCACTCATCCGCTCCCTTTATTAATTCTTTGCACGCACTCATCTGCTTTATGCACTCTTTGCCCTACAAAGTCGTACGCTCATACGCACTCATCCGCTCTCTATGCACTCACCCGCTCTATGCACATTCATCTGCTCTACACCCTCGTCCGCTCTACACCCTCGTCCTCTCTACACCCTCGTCCGATCTATACACTCATCTCCTCAACGCATTCATCAGCTCAGCGCACTCATCTGTTCCACGCGCTTCATCCATTCTAACGATTTCATCCGCTCGATTCACTTCGTTCATTCATCATGCATTATCGATTCAGGCCATGTCACTTGTCATACGCACTGGATCTGTTCCGTGTTCTCTATCTGTTTCATGCACTACACCCGTCTCATGTAATTGAATCATCTATTCTGTGCTTTTCATTTATTCTATGTACTCATACAGTCGGTGTCATCTGTCTGTGTACTCATCAGTCTCTTGTATTCATCTTTCCATCCTCTTCTCTTTATTCATTTTGTTCATTTTGTCCATTGCACTCGTTACATCCATTTCATTAATTTAAACCTTATTACTGTTTTCGTACAATTTTATTCTTTTTAGCCACTTCACTGCTTTGCTCTACTTTACTCGTTCTATTCTGTTTGTCCTTTTATTTTACATTAGCGGTTATTAGTTGTCTTTTCCTCGCATGGATCATGATGTTGTATTGTTATTTGTCTTAATTGTTATTCAGGATCTATTAGTTTGTTGGGTTGGTGTCATTGAGATGCTGTTATTCAGTTTGGGTTAGTTTGCGTACGGGTTGGTTTTAGGGGAAGAGCCAGGTTTTCAGTAGTTTGCGCAAAGACATTAGATCTTCAGTTACGCGGATGTGGTGTGGGAGTGCGTTCCACACTGTTGGAGCCAAGGCTGAGAATGATGGTCCGCCTAACCTGACTGAGTTTGTTTTAGGTATGACTAGGGGGCCGGCTGAGCTTGATCTTAGAGTATGAGGAGGTTGATAGTGTTTTAGCTTGTCTTGAAGATATTGCGGTCCGGTTTTATGCACTGCTCGATGAGACATGCATAAGGTTTTGAAAGTCACCCTTCGGGTCACCGGAAGCCAGTTCAGAGTTTTAAGGGCTGGGGAGATGTGGTCGCTCGGGCCGAACGCTAGTCACAGTTTGGCTGCAGCGTTTTGTGCTCTACGCACTCACCCGCACTTACGCACTCGTCTGCACCATACACTCGTCCGCTCTACCCATTAGTCTGTTCTACGCATTCATCCACTCTACACACTCCTCCGTTCTTACACACTCTTCCGCCCTTGGCCCTCTTCCGCCCCCGCCCTCTTCCGCCTTGGGCCCTCTTGCGCCCCCCACCCTCTTGCGCCCCCCCGCACGCATCCGCTCTATGCCCTCGTTCTTTGCACGCACTCATCTACTATATGCACTCTTTGCTCTACAAAGTCGTACGCTCATACGCACTCATCCGCAACTAGAGGCTTGGAAAAGCACTAGACTCGCATTTGAGGCACAAATATAAAGTGTGCTCGACGAAGGTGCTGCAGGGCTGGACCCCTGCAATTAAATACCAGATTGGGAGGCCAATCGGGGGTTGAGAGTTGCCGGGAGGAGTGGCGAAACCAGGAAACAGCAACAGGGCCCAAAACAGGGTTCAAACCCTGAAACCAAGGCACAGGAGAGCGTGGTGATTTCTAAAAATGGCAAATCACATTTTAAAGCAACTAGAGGCCTGGAAAAGCACTAGACTCACCTTCGAGGCACAGATGTAAAGTGCGCTCAACAAAGGTGCTACAGGGCTGGACACCTGCCATTAAATACCGGATTGGGAGGCCAATCGGGGGTTGAGGGGGACTGGAGGAGGTCCGGAAACAGAGCCCAAAACAGGGTCAAACCCTGAAACCAACGCACAGGGGAGCGTGGTGAATTCTAAAAATGGCAAATTACATTTTTGTGCTTCATTTTGAACCAGTCCAAAAATTGTCCATTTTGTATACTCAATCCTTCACTTATGACCTATACATTTCCAAATATTTCTTATTTTAAGTTCTTTATTATTCGTATTAAATAAAAAGCAATACAGAAATATAGCATTCTCCATAGCATGCCCTCATTTAATTTAAGGGTCTGAAAATGAGTTTTAAGCGGGGGTAGGGGCGCAGAAGGAGGAGACGGACACACAGCTGACATAGTGATTGCTATATATTTGTATTAGCATAGAAAAAGAGAACACTTAATGTTTTCTATCTCAATTAAGGGTTTCTCTGCCTCATCTAAATACTAAAGGGGTTGAGAGAATATCCTTGTAAACTAAACCACCGTCCTGTCTCAAAATCTCTAATTCTGTCCCTCACACCCATAACTAAACTAAAAGGTTGCGCCAATGTTTTTGGTTCAGGAGAATGACTCCTTTATCCTGGACTGGATGGCACATTCTTAACCAGGGGGAATTACTTTCTTCTCTTAGTCCCAATACTTAAACAAAGGACTGCCAATCCTATAACACTCTGTATCAGAAAGTGCACTGTCACTCCAGGGGGAATGACTCCCTTTCCCTGGATCACGTGTTGTCAACACAGTACTTGTCTTGCCAGGGGATTTGCTCCCTTGCCCTGGTCTCAAGGTTCCATACTCCGTTCTCTCCATTGTCAAGAGAATTACTCCCTTCTCTTGACTGTTGCTTTTCTCCAACCTGAGGGAATGGCTCTCTTCCCCAGGTTTCTAGGCCTTTCCGTATGGCTATAGCACTACTAGCAGAATGGCTCTCTTCTCTCGACTGGCTTTTCTCCAACCTGGGTGAATGGCTCTCTTCCCCAGGCTTCTAGGCCTTTCGCAATGGATATAGCACTACTAGCAGAATGACTCTCTTCTCATGACTGTGGCTTTTCTCCAACCTGGGGGAATGGCTCTCTTCCCAAGGCTCCCTGGCCTTTCCCTATGGATATAGCACTACTAGCAGAATGACTCCCTTCTCATGACTGTGGCTTTTCTCCAACCTGGGGGAATGGCTCTCTTCCCCAGGCTTCTAGGCCTTTCCCTATGGATATAGCACTACTAGCAGAATGACTCTGTGCTTCTTGACATGGCTCCATGGACCAAACCACAAGGGACTGCACTCATCTTGATTTTTACACTGCTTCAGTGAACTCTGCTGTTTGTCTCAACGTCTCTGTCTACCGGCAGCTGTCTCAGCATTTCACCCACCGACAAGTGATTATGTTGGCAGTCTGTATTTACTCTGAAGAAAGTAAATGACCTATATCTTCAAATGTGAATCCACTCTTTGAAGATCTGTTGGTTGGAAATAGTGGGACCCCATGGCTGGTAAATCATTTGCAGTTCGCACTGTCCCGGCTTGAGAAGATCACACCACAGCTTGACAATGGAGGTTTGTGCTCTAGGCTACTGTTAGTCAGAAGGGCACAACCCACTGCAGATTGTGAGGTTCATTGGGGTTTGGGCAAGGGGGACTTTCTGCCTTGGTTAGCAGATGAGATACAGGTGGTGATGAGACACGGGAAGGGTCAGAGTGACTGCGTGAACCAATCCCCACAGGTTCTTGGGACTTCTTACAGAGACATTGACTGGTTCTCAGTGTGTTCTTTTGGGTCCAAATATGGGAAAAGTGCGTCTTCGTTTCTCCCAAAGACTGTACCTCTGAGATCCTTGGTAGTGGTCCCTGTCTTTTCCTCTCCCAGGGGTCTTGCTACTTCTGGAATACCTGCTTTACCCTGTTCAGGGGTCCCTTAGATTTTGCTGGAGGGGTGTTTTCTTAATCCGGGGAAGGGTTCTGGGCTAGGGGGATCCTCCACTTACCTCCTCCTGGCAGTACATTGTGCGGAGGCATATGGCCCCCAGGGTCGCCATTGCACCAATATGCGACTTTGCCATAGGTGCCAAACACTAAGCGAGGGATACCAGATTGGTTCAGAGTGCAATCCCTTCTCCCTCATTCCAACTGTGCAGCATCAGAAGCACAGAGTTGGAAATTGCTCTGAAGTGGAAGCGATTACGCTCCTGGTTATAGCCATGGAAAGGTTCCCATTACACCAACGAGTTTCCAGTGATTACTTTTGACTCCCAGGTCATCGAGTGTCATACACCAATTCTGTGCATAACAGCATTGGGACACATTTAGAAGGTGTTTAAAGCACAATGGGCCATACGCAGTAAACGTAAAGTTATGGTTGCCTCTCATGTGCAAGATAGACTTGCGGCACGGTTGGTAGTAGGTTCTCATTCCCCCAAGGTGTATAGCTCTTGCTGACTCTGTGATGCTGGATACCCAAAAGCTGCTTTTAGCTTTTGCTCTGCAGTTCTTTTTTTTTTCTATCTCTGGAACCATATCCCACTGAGCCAAGCATTCTGTCCCATCTCCCATGGGTCATTCTAAGGGAGACTATCTATTGCACCGAAACTATGGAACTCACTCCCTGCCACCCTTAGAGGTGAAACTTCCATCTCTGTCTTCCGCAACAACTTCAAGACCACTTTCCTCAACTAGCACTGCGACTTCTTCCTCTATTCCTGTCATGTATATTGTAATATAAACACAAATGTATTATAACTATATTGTGACCTTATATATATATTGTATCCGTGCTCAAAGTGCTCATTATGTAACAAATGCATGCATCATTCCTCTGTAACTAAGCATTGTAACCAGTGCCACAATGTCCTTGGGTTGTTGTGCGCGATATAAATACGAAAAAAACAAAAGAAACAAACTGACAAGGTACTCTAGTGTCACTATAACACTGCTCGAGGTTAAGGCGCTTAAACCTGTATATGCCCATCCTGCGTGAAAACCTGCCTTCCTGAACTTACAAAAATACCCGGCCCACGATCTAGACGCTACCTCCAGCCATCCTCATACTAGGTGAACATTATAGCACAGCTACAGACTTTGCAGTCCAGAAATGCGCACTTTGTGACCTGTGTATATCTCATTTGATCTAAGGGACATGTTGTGAGCTGCCCAAGCATATGCACTCAGCACTGTATCACCTGAATGCTACCTATCTGTAAGACTCGGTTTGTGAATCAGCGCGCCATATAACTTAACTACTGCGCATATTGTACTGTATATAATCTAATTACTGCATCTACTGTATTGTATGTTGATGCTCCTAACGATTGCGTAGACGTGCGTGCTAACTATGTGTACTGCTAGCCTTACTTGATGCTGCTCATGTCAGTCTTAACACAGTCATTGGTATAACAAACTATTTGTGACCGTTTTCGTACTCGATTACCTCATCCGCCACCACTCCTGTCAGCCACATTGCAGTGGTCTTTAGTTCACTGCTCTTTTGTGGCCACCATTACATGCATTTCTGGATATCTCTGTCCTACCGACATGGATTTTTTTTCCTGACATGACTAATCTTACCTACGTTTGCTAGGTTGGATTAGCCTATTCTGTGGATATTATCAGGCCTGCCTACTCAATAGATTATATATGCCCTTGCTAATGTCGTACTAGCATATCGGGCCTGCCTATTCCATAGATTATATATGCCCTTGCTAATGTCGTACTAGCATATCAGGCCTGCCTATTCCATAGATTATATATGCCCTTGCTAATGTCGCACTAGCATATCGGGCCTGCCTATTCCATAGATTATATATGCCCTTGCTAATGTCGGACTAGTCTATTCTGTTGATATTATCAGGCCTGCCGATTCCATAGATTATATATGCCCTTGCTAATGTCGTATTAGCATATCGGGCTTGCCTATTCCATAGATTATATATGCCCTTGCTAATGTCGGACTAGTCTATTCTGTTGATATTATCAGGCCTGCCTATACCATAGATTATATATGCCCTTGCTAATGTCGCACTAGCATATCAGGCCTGCCTATTCCATAGATTATATATGCCCTTGCTAATGTCGGACTAGTCTACTCTGCTGGCTCTGCTAGGCCTGCACATGCCTCTGATTGTACTTGCCTACGCTGACGCAGACATGATTGAGAGTCTCTACCAGTATGCCTACCACGGCCCTTAACTTCAGCGCCTTAGTCACATTATTTACTATCAATATCTTAGTGTGTTCCACTAGACCCGCCACCCACCATCGTGCTCCCCCAAGCCCGACCGACCTTACAATGGCCACAGACGCTTTATTGAACCAAACCCAACCTAGCATCACTACCCAGGGTTTAGTCTTAAGCAATCCCTGTAACACAAATATCAGGATTACTAGACTCCGATCTAGATTAGCCAAACTATTTGAACCCCTCGCCAGATCTATACCCACCTCTAACCTAAAAACGTACCACCCCCCTTTTAGCCAAAATATTACAAGTGCCAAACCGTGCAACAACCGTTTACCCCTCCACGTTACCTCCAAGTACCGTACCGCTCCTCAGCCTAAGAGCGCAGACTCTATCCCCACAAAGCTGCCACAGATCCCCCTATTCCTCCACTCAAGGGGGCTCTAATAAATGCCCGGTCTCTGGTGGCACATGCCACAGAGATTGCAGATCTGATTGTGGCATAAATCCTCGACTTTCTCGCCATCACCGAGTCATGGTTACATGCTGCAGCAGGCCCTATACTCATGCTAGCAGTTCCCGACGACTATACGATTCCTAGACAAGACAGACATGAGGCGCGAGGCGGAGGTATCGCCATTATCTGCAAATCCAGCCTATCCATGAGACTTGCCCCCTCCCAAGACATCCAATCTTCTGAAGCTCTCTCAGTTAAATTACCACTGGTTAACTCCCAAACTCTGACTACACATCTGATTTATAGACTGCCTGGCCCCATTGGGACAATTGAGGAGGATATCTATATTATACTCTCAAACGATCTTAAAAACACATTGCAAGTACTCCTGTTGGGCTTTAATGACCCACTTGATAAACATGCCACTGCCACCATCCTGTCTGAACTTGGCCTGTCCCAAAGAACCAATGTGCCCAACCACAACAAAGGGAGAATACTAGGTTGGGTGGCCGACTATAACTGCCACGCCAATATCGCCTCCATCTCCCTGCAAGCTTGGACGGACCATTCCCTTTTGACATTCACATTCACTACCACTAGACCCCTCCCCACACTCACCCCCACCGCCCCTCCCACCTTAACTAGGAACAAAAAGAATATCACCGTGGATAGACTCATTCCTGCTATTCTCCCCATCCTCAACTCTCTTCCAGACAACACCGATCCTGGAACGCTTGTCGACGAGTATAACAAAATCATGACAACATCGCTAGATATAATTGCCACGCTTAAATTGAGACCAAGTAAGCCTAAAACCCATCTGAATAAGTGGCTCACTCCACATCTAAAAAAAACTTAGGGCAAGAAAAAAGAAGTTGCAAGGCTTCCTGGAGATTACTCCCATCAGAAGCAAACAAAATCAAACTCGCCATGATCTCTTCCCATTACAAAAAAGAAATCTGCCTAGCCAAAAGAGAATCCTATAACAACTGGATTTCACATGCTAATTCCAGCATGAAGGAACTATTTACGATCCTAAAAGCATTAGAAACCCCTACCCCCACGCTAGATACCTGTACTAAAGACAACAGCTGGTGCTCTGGCATCCAGCATGCGCTTTCTAACAAAGTAACTACTCTCCAAAACAAAACATAGCTCTAAAAAAGCATCACTAAACTCATTGCCTCCTAACAAGACCCCTCCAACCCCTAACATCCCACCCACTCGCTTCACCTTTCCTAAAACCTCGATCCTCGAGGTGGAAAAAGTCATACTTTCACTCAAACCATCCACCTGTCAGGGCGACCCCGGTCCAACCTAGCTTATCAAGGATGCAGCGAGAGATCTAGCCCCCTTCATTTCAAAGCTCATCAACGCCTCATTCGCTTCTGGCACCATCCCCACCAACCTCAAAGAATTGTAGGTGCTCCCATTGCTAAAAAAACAAACACTAGACCCATTGATACCTACTAATTTGCGGAGCCGCCAATCTGGTTTCCGTCCCCAACACGGAATGGAAACTGTCCTCGTCGACCTGAAGACCCAAGTCGATGAGCTAAGGGACAAAGGGAAATCGGCACTTCCCCTTCTTGACCTCTCGGCTGCATTTGACCTTGTGGACCACAAACTTATTATGTAGACATCTAGACTCAGCCGCACATTTCTCCAAGGAGGCTATAGTCTGGATTGAGTCATTTCTAAGCAATAGGACCATGAGGGTATTCACCCCCTCAGCAGCTGCAGACCCTTTTCCCATTACCTGCGGTGTACCTCAGGGTTTCTGCGTCTCTCCCACGTTGTATAACATATTCACTAAGCCCCTTTCCGATAATCTGGACAATCTCGGTGTCACCTACACCAACTATGCAGGTGATACTCAGATTCTCTTCCCACTTTCAGGGGATTACGTCAAGGATTTGGCCTTGGTCAATAGAGTTTACCTCATCAAGGCATGGATGGCAACTCACGGTGTATGCCTGAATGATGACAAAACGGAGATCATCATCCTAGGTACCCCAACTAATCTAAAAAAACTAGGGTATGAATATTCTTCTTTCATAACCGATGGCAACCTCATCAAAGTGGCTAACGAGGTAAAACCCTAGGACTAAACCCTTTCCTTTACTAAACAAGCTAACTGGCCTCCGCTACTGCTTACACCTGTGAACCTGTCCGAACCGGCAAACTATTTCGTTCTAACAGCAGTTGCATCATCTTGGCCAGAGCCCTTATTCTGTTCAGGCTTGATTACTGCAACACCCTTTACATTGGCTCCAGCAAAGCTATCGGGAAAATCCAAAATCTTCAAAATTATGCCCTTAGACCGGTCCTCTGTGTAGCTAGGAGAGATCATATCTCTAAAATTTGGCAACAAAACAACGGGCTCTCAACCAATGACAAAATCAAGCCCAAAACGGCGTCATTCATTTGTATTTGTTTTATATGTATTGCACAACCGGGCCCGTGGGCATCTGGGCGCATTTCTTGAAGGAACATGGGTTGCATCGGTTACAAAAGGACGAGACAGTTCTAAGTAGTACAGCAAATACACATAAGATGTGAGCAATTAGAGTGTCATGCAGGTAATGGCAAGTTACAGAAGAGCGCTCAGTTCAATCGGAGTCGTTAACAAGAAAATAATAGCTGCAATGAGAATAATAATAAGTAACGTGAAGCAATGAGTGAGCAGGAAAGGAGGACAAGACATACAAGGTGTGTCGGTGAAGTCGGGAGAGCAATTTTCAGGAGTGGGTCGAATGTATATTATGTGCGAGAGGCAACTACGTCCTGCTCGAAGAGCCCTTTCTTGGCCTTATGCTTGAGAGTGTGGAAGGAAGGCTCAATTCTCAGCATGTTTGGGAGAGTGTTCCATTAATCACTGATAATCGCTCATAAATCACCGAATAACGTCGCTCCCAGCTATTTATCGGAGAGATTCCACAGAATGACATCCACAAAACCCTCTAGACTAGCCAAGACCAGCTGCCTCCACATCCCCAGATTAACTATCTAAGGTGGGAGGTAGCAGCTTCCCAGACAAAGCGGCCCAGCTCTGGAACTCTCTGCCACCCTCGATCCTAGAAGATCAGTCATACCAGAACTTTAGATCCAACTGCATTAACTGTCTTAAATCAACAGATCACTATGACCTGGCCTCCATCACCACCTTGCTATTGGCCCACTAAAATGGGGCCACCATGCTCCAACACAGCACACCCTACTCATGTAACCTTTTCTGCCTGCAAAACTCGTAATTTTCACCTATGTCTAGCCTTGTTCCATTTGTGTTTTCCTTGTGTATGTATTTGTAATTTATATTTTATTTTTGTAACCTAAGCTATGAATTTCCTTCTAACCTCTGCGCCCTGATACCTTCGGGTCTGGTGCACAATACAAATAAATAAACAAACATTCTGACAGTTCGTTGAGATTTAGTTTGAGACAAGGAAACCCCTCTTAGACATAGGGGTAGTTAGGGTTTCGTTTTCATTGATAAGTCTTTAACCACAAATATGCCATCTTTGTGTCAGCGTCCTTCTTTGTAACCCCTTAAAATATATAACAATATGTTTGTGTACACATTACTGTATTCAAAGTATGGACATGTTACACTGTGTTCTTGTCCATCATGTTTGACTCCTGAATGCTTGCCCGTGATTGCTTGACCACTCCTGCCATTAGTTGAACAAAGAGCGGTCTAGGCAACTCCCGTCTTGCCCCGATCAGAGTTCTACGTACCTGGCTCTTGGTAACGCTCCTGAAAATCCTATATTTGTGCTGTGGAGTTGTCTCTGTGTCCAGGTATGGGATTTGTTGTTGCTTTTGGTTCCCTTGGTTGTGATAGGCCGTCTCTTGGGGGAGACCCCTTTTTCTCTTGTCCTAGGGTACATGTGTCACTATATTGTTGCTTTAGCATCGGTATGTCAACGTGCCACTGATGAAACCATTTTCAACAGAGTAAAAGTGTATAGTGCGGCCATGCAGGGATCTTCTGGGAACACTTGGACAATCAGGGATGAAGCAGAGATCGGAGAGACGCAGTGGGTTCAGCAGGCGTCGGCAGCCTGTACAGAATACAGCATGCAAGCACAGGATGACTGCAAGTAGAGAGTGGAGGCCAGGCAGTGGGTGGAGGGAATTGGGGGTTCCCAAAGTAGCTATTGGAGAACAGGTTTAGAAGTCTACCAGCAGGATCATTTATGGTCCTTGAAATGAATGGTGAGGGAGTGTGAGAGAGACCTGGAAACCTCTCTGGATATTGCCCGCTCTTGCTAGGTCTGCCCTGCATTATTTATCACATGCAAGAATTCTGTGCTGTTTCTATTGGTGCTATGAGTTTTGACGTGTTATGGTTTTGTGCCCTGGGTTAACCCTTTGCTGTCTCTTGTGGT